>NC_133326.1:553028380-553203380 GCF_042186555.1 Aquarana catesbeiana
CGGGTACGTGAACACTAGGTGTAGGAGATATAGAAGCACTGGGTGCAGGTAATAGATGTAAGAGATAAAGAAGCACTGGGTACAAGGGGATTAGGTGTAGGAGATATAGAAGCACCAGGTACAGGAGCACTAGGTATAGGAGATATAGAAGCACCAGGTACAGGAGCACTAGGTGTAGGAGATATAAAAGCACTGGGTGCAGGTAATAGATGTAAGAGATATAGAAGCACTGGGTACAATAGGATTAGGTGTAGGAGATATAGAAGCATTAGGTACAGGAGCACTAGGTGTAGGAGATATAGAAGCACTGGGTGCAGGTAATAGATGTAAGAGATAAAGAAGCACTGGGTACAAGGGGATTAGGTGTAGGAGATATAGAAGCACCAGGTACAGGAGCACTAAGTGTAGGAGATATAGAAGCACCAGGTACAGGAGCACTAGGTATAGGAGATATAGAAGCACCAGGTACAGGAGCACTAGGTGTAGGAGATATAGAAGCACTGGGTGCAGGTAATAGATGTAAGAGATATAAAAGCACTGGGTACAAGAGGATTAGGTGTAGGAGATATAGAAGCATTAGGTACAGGAGCACTAGGTGTAGAAGATATAAAAATACCGGGAGCATTGGGTGTAGGAGGTATAGAAGAACTGGGTGCAGGTGCAATAGATTTAAGAGATATAGAAGCACTGAGTACTAGAGGATTAGGTGTGAGAGGCATAGAAGCACTGGGTACAACATGATTAGGTGTAGGAGATATAGAAGCAGTAGGTACAGGAACATTGGGTATAGGAGATATAGAAGCACTAGGTACAAGAGGACTAGGTGTAGGAGATATAGAAGCACAGGGTACAGGAACACTAGGTGTAGGAGATATAAAAGCATCGGGCACAGGAACATTACGTATAAGAGATATAGAAGCACCAGGAGCAGTAGTACTAGGTGTAGGAGATAGCGAGCCACTGCATACTGAAGCAACAGGTTTAGGATATATAGAAACACCAGGCACAGGAGCACTGGATGTAGGAGATATAGAAGCATCAAGTACAAGAGCATTAAATGTAGGAAATATATAATCACCAGTTACAGGAGCACTAGGTGTACAGGTAGTACAGGATCATGGATATAGGAGGACTGGATGTAGAAAGTACAGGAGCACTTGGTACAGGGGCTACAGAAGCAATGGGTATAAGGGAGTACAGAAGCAACGGGTATTGGAAGTACAATAAGACCGGGTGCAGAAGCACTAGTATGGAGGAAGATGCAGTATGGTAAGTGTGGTAGCACTTGGTATAGGAGGTACAGGAGAAAGGATTTGGGAGGAGTGCGCACAGGAAAACAGGGTTCTGGGGTTGCAGGAGGAATCAGTCTAGGGGATTCAGAATATTTGGGTATCCTAGTACTGGATAAAGGAGTAGAGTGGAGAAGAGCCTTGGGTTCAGGAGGTGCAAGAGTAGTATGCATACCGGTCTGGGGGTGCAGGAATAGACCCACATAGAGTTTTGGGGGTGCAGGAGCTACAAGTACAAAATGGGAGTCTTCCTTTTTTCCTTTCCTTTGGTTTTTACCAGCTTTCAAAACTTAGCCACCCATCACCCTCTATTATATACATACAACTCACACCTGCCCACTCAGCACATGTTCTGCTCTAACACACCATACTGCATGCCTCTTATTCATCCTTCCTGTACTGTACTACTAATCCATTCTACAAGTATCCTTCCTCCTGAGGAACTTCGCTGTTACTCTCACAGTCATTAGGCGTTCACATGTCACCACTGACCCAGATGTTCAAAACTGCCTAGTTCTTTCCTTAGCTCGTGTTACCAGTAAGTGAGGCAATAAAAAGTGACTACTGCTTTCCTTTAAAAGCCCAGTGGTATAATTGCAGATTTTGTGTTATTTATTTTAATGCAGTATCCTCGATGATGAAAATGGAAGACTGCGACAGCTTAAACTGCATAACCAGGTAGGTCAGAAAAGCAGCAAAAAAGCTTTACTGACATGGAAGGTAAATTAACTGGCCCCTAACTGCCATGGAGGGTGAGCTGATCATATTTTGATACTTTGTAACTAATATGTCACATTTGCGCATTAATACATTTAATTTATTTTCTATTTCTTGTTATTTATTAGTTTATTTTCCTTATAAAAATGACATATTTTTGCAAAACCTTTTATGATTTTGAAGTTTTTATTACAAACATTATCTGAGATGTGGGGTCTCACATGAATCCACTCTTGTAGGAACATTGCTATCTCATTGATGGTCTTCTTTTTTCCACTTCCTACACTTCTACCTCTTTAGAGGATTCTGCTGGAAAATAAGCAGAGGAGAAAGAGGCAGGAGCTGCATATGGTACAGCCAAACCAAGACGCCAGACAACGCAGACCTAAATCCAGGAAAAGTGAGGAGCATGCGCCTCTGATGCAGTGTCAGACTCCTCGGTCTGTCTGTTCAGATGTCATCTTGGATGGTAAGAGCTCCCTATTTAGCTCCATTAGTAGACAGATGTTCAATATGTTTTCCACTGAAGAGGAGGCTGTAACATTTCTGGGGTGCCAGGGGGCTTGGCTCTGCAAAAGGAGAGTAAAATGCAGTGGAGTCCTGCCCCCCCCCCAATCCATGCGCCTGGCCCCTAATCTACATGCAGGGAGCCAGAGGCATGGAATGGATTTTAATGGGGGTTTTTTTAGCCCGAGGCTCTAATTGGCTTCAAAAAAGGGTGGGCTTGGGGCGCAGAGCACTGCACCTTGAGCCCACCCAGTTATGTGACAATAATGAATTAATATTGGCTATTGTCTTCCTGTTTCTTCTCCCAGTCAATCAGGAAGTGGGTCCTGTGACCTGATTGGCCGGGAGTCTTAGAGCAGATCAGGGAGACGAGGACGGCTACAAGCAGAGCAAGAACGCCGGGGGCAAGCTCGGCAGCAAGAAGCCCAAGGGGCAGAGATCCCTGGGGCTGAGCATTAACCCCTGAGAGAGGAAGAGGATGCATGATGAACAGTGCCTTGGACGGCCTCTGGTCTGTCATCCCCTATGCCCATAGCCCATCCATTTTAGAAACGCTCCAAGATTGCCACTGCCTGTTCGGCCTGGAGAAGTCCCGGCTCTTCTCCTAGAGCGAGGAGCCTCCTTACGGTAAGGCCTCTGATTGCCGCCGTCCAGGGGGTGGCGTCGGTGCGAGTGAGGTGGTGAGGTTTGTTTGTCAAAATTTGCATATTAATAATATTGCTGTTTGGATGGCTTAAAGGGGTTGTAAAGCTAAAAAGTTTTTTGGCAATATCTGATCTATATGCTATATAGATCATGAATCTAGCTGTTATTTCTGCCGAAATGTTTTATTTACCTGTTAGATAAATAGGCTTTATCAGCACTTCCTCCTTTCCTCTCTGTATGTTCTCCTCAACCACCGGGTTTTCTAGCGTGCTCCCTGCAGCAACGTCACGGCTTCAATGGAACTACAATTCCCTTGATGCTTAGCGGCATAGCGCATGCGCAGTGCCGCTTTTTCGCTGTGTGACGACGAAACTGAGGCACACTTCCACCTCAGCAAAAAAGGGGGCGGAGTAAAGGCGGGGCTGTGCTGAGATGGTCATTCAGATTACAACAGCAAGGCACGGGAGGTGGAGCTACAGCGTCTTAGACACGCCCACGGCTCCCCTGCCTCCTGTGCCTGTGAACGCATACAGCGTCTCCCCGCAGGTATGTAGTCCTGAGGGAGGGGGCGAGCACGCTGACTAACCCCCAGCCAGAACGGCTCGGATGTTGAGGGCAAGCTTCTACAAGAGGTACAGGAAGTTGAAAATTCACACACAGAAAAAAAGCATTTACAAAGGAAAACGAAGGAAAAGGTAAGTGAACCAACAGTACACTACCTTACAAGGACATTTACATTTAGAAAATAAAAAACAAACCTTTAGTATCACTTTAAGCTGACCATATATGGATTGAAATTCATCCGGTTCAGCAAGGACTGGCCGAATTTCAATCCATGTACCGACTAGCAGGTTGTACACAAGTCGATCTATCTATCGATTGACTTGTGTAAAACCAGCCTGTCGTTTTTATTATGAACAATCAGTGCCACCGGCTATAGCTGGCAACACTGATCATTGTATTCTGCTGGTGAGGAAGTCTCCAAGCCTGCGGAATAGAATAGCTCAGCAGGAAGGATTCCCCCATCGCATCGAATTTGTGGAAGGGGGAATTGTCTGGTTGAATGAAAAAAAATGGATCATGTATGACCTGCCCTAGAACAGATTAGGAAGGTACCATTCTGTTTACATGCATGTGAAATAAATAGGTTCATTTTAAGTAAGTTTTACAGAATGCACGATTGCTAATAGTCTGCAGCTTTCCATTTTGTATTTTTATCTGTGATTCTGCCACAAAAGGAGGTTTTTTTTTTTCTACCACTGAAAACTTGCGAAAATCCTTTTGAATTAAATAATGTTTGTTCTACTAGCTCTGTTTTTAAAATGGAACTTCACACTCTCAATCAACATTGACTATTTTTAATTCTTATGCAGCTAGCAATTGGTAAATTGATGGGAAGGTATATTTTATATTTACTTGTTTTAAACTTTTTTTTCTTTTTAACCGGTTCCCAACCGGCGCGCGCCGATGTACGTCGGCAGAATGGCACGGTTGGGCAAATGGGCGTACCCGTACATCCCTTTGAATTTGCCGCCGTGCCATTGCGTGCGCAGCGGCCAGGAGCTCCGTGAGTTGGGTCGCGGGTCCCGCGGACTTGATCGGCGCGGGGCTACCCGCGATCGCCTCACGGAGAGGACGAACGGGGAGATGCTAATGTAAACAAGCATCTCCCCATTCTGCCTAGTGACAGGGAGCAGAAATCAGTGATGTGTCACATGTAGCCACTCCCCCCCACAGTTAGCAACACTCCCTAGGACATACTTAACCCCTCCCTAGCCCCCTAGTGGTTAACCCCTTCACTGCCAGTGTCATTTACACAGGAATCAGTGCATTTGTATAGCACTGATTGCTGTATAAATGACAATGGTCCCAAAAATGTGTCAAAAAGGTCTGATGTGTCCGCCATAATGTCGCAGTCACGATAAAAATCGCTGATCGCCGCCATTAATAGTAAAGAAAAATTAATAATAATTATTATATTAAATATATATTATTAATTAATAATAAAAATGCCATAAAACTATCCCGCGCAAACCAATCAATAAACGCCTATTGCGATTTTTTTTTTTTTTTTTTTTTTTTTTTTTTTTTTTTACCAAGAATATGTAGAAGAATACGTATCGGCCTAAACTGAGGAAAAAAAAGTTTTTTTTAATATTTTTTGGGGATATTTATTATAGCAAAAAGTAAAAAATAATGTGTTTTTTTTTTTTTTTTTTTTTTTCAAAATTGTCGCTATTTTTTTGTTTATAGTGCAAAAAATAAAAAACGCAGAGGTCATCAAATACCACCAAAAGAAAGCTCTATTTGTGGGGAAAAAAGGACGTCAATTTTGTTTGGGAGCCATGTCGCACGACCGCACAATTGTCAGTTAAAGCGAAGCTGTGCCGATTCACAAAAAAAAGCACTGGTCAGGAAGGGGGTAAATTCTTCCGGGGCTGAAGTGGTTAAAGCGGTGTTTCGGCCCATAATATAGCTGCTGACTTTTAATATTAGGACACTTACCTGTCCTGGAATCCAGCGATGTCGGCACTGCTGCCGATTATTCCATCGGCTGTCGGGTGCTGCTGCCGCCATTGCCGGTAAGGGAACCCGGCAGTGAAGCCGAAACGCGCTGCACTCTCTTACTGGCCCGGCAGCAGGGAAAGGAAGGAGGGGGGCCGGATTTCTGACGTAGCTTGCCGTGCGAGGGCCGACGAAAGTGGGGACATGGTACCTGTCAAACAGGTTCCCGCTCCCCCCTTCCCCCCGAAAGGTGCCAAATGTGGCACTGGGGGTGGGGGGGAGGACAGATAAGCAGAAGTTCCACTTTTGGGTGGAACTCCGCTTTAACACGTCTTCAGTTACTTCCTGGTTTCTTGACTAGGGAAATGATGTCATACTCCCCAGGAGTCTTTAGAAGGGGAGGACGGGTTTTCTCTGTTAAACACACCCTCCTGTCTGCATGCCTGAGCTAAGGACAGATGGATTCCAGGAAGTAAATGCTACATGAATCATCTGCCCTTACTCAAGATGGCCACAGCCAGAAATGTTAGGGGGTGTTTTTTTTCAATGTGATTTCTCAACAAAATAAAGCATGGAGAGATGGATGGATGGGGGAGTTTGCGTTGAATATTAAAGCATTTGTTACTTATTCCTAATATGTGCCTGCTGTACCATGTACTTGTATGAGAAAGTAGCCTGTTCTCTTTGTATTGCTTCCTTTGTGCGAAATCCCTGGTGTTCCTGCTGGTCCCCTTTCTTTCCTATTAAAAACTGACCACACTAAGCAGGAGAACACACCGTGTTCAGTTCTCTAGCTATGCTGGGAACTCAGTTTACTCTCCTTCAATGATCAGACTTGCCCTGACATGCCCTTCCCTGCACAGCCTTTCACTGGAAAGCTCAGTGAGTGTGCTGCTGTTTCTCCTCCCCCCAGTTCTTACGCAGCTGAGAACAGAGGGAAGGTGATCACTTATAAAATAGGAAAAAATGTATCTATAATGTTTTTTAATATCTAAACAAAAATGTTTTGCCTTTCATTTCTATTTTAAACTGAATGGGTTGTTTTACAAGGTGACTGTTTACATTTACTTTTAAATACGAATTGAATGGTTTTTTTTTGGGTTGTGGTGCCCAGATGCAGTTTAGTTCTCCTTTAAATGAACATTCTCCTACTCCTTTAGGAATTGATGGTCCAGCTGCCTTCCTTCATTCCGACACTCAAGACTTGGAGTACAAAATCCACATTTTGTCAGTTGGAGAAACTTGCCTTGATGACACTGAATCTGACAACTCAAGACCCAACTCTAGCGACACAAGCTCCAGGTCAAGGCTTAGTGAGGGCAAAGCATCAGTGAAGGTTAGAGGCAGGTCTGAGGTCACCAATGAGTCTAGTGCCCAGTCTGCTGCCACCGAAGTGAAACCCCAGAAGGTGGTAAAAGAGGCAAAGTCCCGATCCAGAAAGACCACAGCCCGACCTGATCCCATGGAGGAGGATGCTCAGGTGAATGAAGACGAATCGAGACAGGATCTTCTGGAAAAGCTGCAAGAAAGAGGTTAGTGAAAATTTTCTTTGGGCCTTGGTGCATTGTGCTTTTGCCATGTGCATCATCTTCGTATTAACATTTAAAGTGATTGTAAAGTCTTGTGTTTTTTTTCTTTTTTTTTTTTTTAAATAACAAACATGTCATACTTACGTCCTCTGTGCGGTTGGTTTTGCACAGAGTGGCCTGGATTCTTCCCTTCTCAAGGCCCTCTTTGGCTCTCCTGGCCCCTCCCTCCTGTTGAGTGCCCATACAGCAAGCAGCTTACTATGGGGACAACCGAGCCGAGTCACAGCTTCCTGTGTCCATACAGACACTGAGCCGTGGCCCCGCCCCCCTCTCCTGATTGGCTGGCTGGCTGACTTTGACATCAGCGGGAGCCAATTGTGCCACTCTGCTCTCACAGCCAATAAGGAGGGGAGTCCTGGGCAGCTGAGACACTCCTGCAACATCGCTGGATAAAAATGGGCTCAGGTAAGTATTAAGGGGCTCATGGGGGCTGCTGCACATAGGTTTTTTTTTATCTTCTTAATGCAAAGAATGCATTAAGATAAAACCTTCTGCCTTTACAATCCCTTTAAGCTGAACCTCAGATCTTCAGTCTTGCATAAGGATGAGCAAGCCGCACGTGCAGAGCCCGCCAGGAAGTCGGCACTGCACAGCGCTAATCACAAGCAGTGAGACATTGTTCCGATGCGCAGCTGCAGAGATCGGGAAATGTCTCACTGCTTGTGATTAGCGTTGTGCAGTGCCGACTTCCTGGCGGGCTCTGCATATGGGGCTTGCGAACATGCCTGAGCTCATCCTTAGTTTCACACAGTTGTACAGGCTCCTCTCCTCTACTGATATTACTTACTCTAATTTTTACTGCACACTGTAAGCTTCTTGTAGTGTGCACCAGAAGCTGCAGCAAGTCATATAGATCCTGCCTCATTTCCTATCTGGAGGGAATCTGGCATCATCTAGCTCTTTTCTCCCCAGCCTGACTGTCCTTGGCCTGCTCCTTTTAAAGCGGAAGTAACCGGATCCATAAAACTGTTTCATTTCCGACACATGCTGGAATTGTAACACTCCCATTGGTTGTGCTCTCAACCAAACTGTCAAACCATCCAATGGCTGGTGTCATAACTGATCACGTGTAGCATCATGGCAGTTGTAGATTAAACAGAGGCAAAGATGGCAGCTTCCTTGGCTGAAACAATAGGGAGGTTTACTTACACTTTAGTTGAATATTAGATCTTTTAATCATGGAGGCTCAGCATCACGTGTGGGCGTTGCCTAGCGTGATCTGTATGTAAATACAGCCTGCCCAGGAACACCCACTCCTCAAGACTGACATCCACCCTTCAAGCCATTTTGATATTTGCATAACTCCTCCCAAGAACCAACCCACTGATTGGTTCAGGGCTGAGGGTTCTTGAGAGGAGTACTGAGGCAGGGTGCTGTAATGTTTTCACACCCTGCCAGCCCCTCCCGGCAGCCGTGATTTCCCTGCATTGCATAGAGATTCACAGAGACACAGTGATGATATCACTGAATCTAAAATATTGAATGTAATGGAAACAAAAAGATTTCATTTAAAAATGTCATTAGCATGTTGATAAGTGGGGAAATGAGGAAACAGTGAACAAAAAATATAAGCAGATTACATTTCAGCTTTAAATAATACAGATATATATTTTGCTCCACTCATAATTGTAATCTGAGATTTACTTGTATCTCAGGACAACAAAAGCAAAACACATCTACTTATTCATATAATGCCACTGAAAAGGCAGAAGCAGGAAATAGCATATTATTAACACAGTAAATTGCTTGGAAGAAAAGTTGCTAGACAACCTATACAAGCTTTAAATTAGTTAGTGAATTCCATAACCTGCTGATTTCTTAGAACTTTCATGGATTGCATTGGAAAGGTATCCTTACTGGAATTTCCAGAACAATCCAAATGCTGTGGCCATTACAAAGGCAAATAATGGCCACAGACTCCTACAAGGGAACTCAATGTGTAATTAAAGCCAAACTCTCAACAAATATGATCACAGATGTCTTTAAAAAGAGGTCCAGCCCCCCCCCCCCACAAAAAAAATTAAAAGTCAGAAGCTACAAATACTGCAGCTGCTGACTTTTAATATATGGACACTGACTTGTTGAGGGTTCCTGCGATGTTTTCGGAACGTCTGTCGGGTACTGCCGCAACCATTTCTAATAAGGGAAACTGCCAGTGAAGACTTTTGGCTGCGCTTTCTAATTGGCCCGGCGGCAGAGGAAGGAGGAGGGGGGCCGATTGGGACTGCGCCATGGTGCCGTCTCCAGAAGTGGGGAACAGCACCTGTCAAAAATGGGTACCTGTTCCCAATGCCACATGTGGCACCTTTCGGGGGGGGAGAGACACGGATAAGCGGATGTTCCACCATTGAGTGGAACTCCGCATTTAAATAATGCTGGTATAAGTACCCGAATCTTTCTTTACAAAAATAATTATCTGATCCCCTTCAGATTTTGTACGTTTGCTCGCTTACAAAGAAATAAAGGGTCTATAATTTTTTATCATAGGTGTTTTTTAAATCACACAGACAGAATATCAACCAAAAATCCAGAAAAAAAACACATAATAAAAATATTATAAATCGAGTTGCAGTTAAGTGAGCAAAATAAGTATTTGACCCCCCCCTAGCAAAACATGACTTAGTACTTGGTGGGGAAACTCTTATTGGCTAGCACAGAGTTAAGATGTTTCTTGTAGTTAGTGACCAGGTTTGCACACATCTCAGGAGGGATTTTGGTCCACTCTTTACAGATCTTCTCTAAATCCTGAAAGTGATTGTAAAGTCTTGGTGTTTATTATTTTTATAGATTTTTTTTTTTTTTTTTTTTATATATATAATTACCTGCTCTGTGTAGTGGTTTTGCACAGAGCAACCCAGATCCTTCTCTTCTCAGGTCCCTCTTTGGCTCTCCTGGCCCCTCCCTCCTGTCGAGTGCCCCCAAAGTAAGCAGCTTGCTATGGGGGCACCTGAGCCGAGCTGCAGCTCTGTGTGTCCTTTTAGACACGGAGCCCTTCTTCGGCCCCGCCCCGCCCCCTCTCTTTCCTGATTGGCTAACTGACTTTGACAGCAGCAGGAGCCAATGGCACCGCTGCTGTATCTCATCCAATCAGGAGGGAGAGTCCCGGATGGCCGAGGCACTTGTGGACATCGCTGGATAGAGAGGGGTTAAATATAGGGGTTGCTGGGGTGCTGTAGCACACAGGTTTTTTATCTTAATGCATTAAGATAAAACGCCTTCTGCCTTTACAACCACTTCTAGGTTTCTTGGCTGTTGCTTGGCAACTCAAAGTTTCAGCTTCCTTTATAAATTTTCTATAGGATTAAGGTCTGGAGGCCACTCCATGACCTTAATGTGCTTCTTCTTGAGCCTCTTCTTCCTGAGCCTCTCCTTTGTTGCCTTGGCAGTATGTTTTGGGTCATTGTCATGCTGGAAGACCCATCCACGACCCATCTTCAGTGTTCTGGCCGAGGGAAGAACGTTCTCATCCAAGATTTTACAATACATGGTCCCGTTCATTGGCCCCTCAATGTGGCAAAGTCAGCCTGTATCTTGAGCAGAGAAACAGCCCCATAGCATAATGTTTCCACCTCTGTGCTTGACTGTACAGATGGTGTTCTTAGGGTCATAGTCAGCATTTTTCTTCCTCCAAACACGACGAGTTGAGTTAATGCCAAAGAGCTCAATTTTGGTCTCATCTGACCACAGCGCTTTCTCCCAATCCTTCTCTGAATCATTTAGATGTTCATTGGCAAACTTCAGACGGGCTGTACATGTGCCTTTTTAAGGGGGAACTTGCGGGCGCTGCAGGATTTTAATCCATGGCAGAATATTGTGTTACCAATGTGGTCCCAACTGCCTTGGGATCATTCACAAGCTCCTCCTGTGTAGTTCCAGGTGGTTCCCTCACTTTTCTCATGATCATCCTTATCCCATGAGGCGAAATTTGCATGGAGCTCCAGACTGAGGGTGATTGATGGTTATTTTATATTTCTTCCATTCGCGAATAATCGCTTCAACAGTTGTCTCCTTCTTTTAGCCCATACCAGCTTTGTGCGGGACTACAGTTGTGTCCCTGACGTTGTTTGACAGCTCTTTGGTTTTGCCCATGATGGTGGGTTTGAATGGAAGAAAGATTCTGTGGACAGGTGTCTTTTATACATGTAACGAGTTGTCTTAAATTGACAGGACTAATCTGTGTACCACATGAGCACATACTGTAGCCAATCCGTGGGAGCCAAAATTATTGTTGGTTGGTAGGGGATCAAACACTTATTTCACTCACTAAACTGCAACTCAATTTATAACATTTGTATCGTGTTTTTTTTCTGGATTTTTGGTTGATATTCTGTCTCTATGATTTAAAATACACCTATGATAAAATGATAGACCCTTCATTTCTTTTTAAGTGGGCAAACTTACAAAATCTTCCCAAAATGTATATACGCCTTTGCATTGTATATTAGTCAGCTACTGGTAACTTGCTGACTAGGATAGAGAGCACAGGGTTTACTTTGTCAGAATGCCACTGCACCATTATTGGCCAATGATATTATCACAATGTCAAAGTACTACGTTCTTCACAGCCAGGGCAGGCGGTCAGAATCACCAGAACCCCTTCCACTCGAATCCTGCAAAGCAGACAAGGTAGAAGTTGTAACATTGGGAAGGTGTAGATTAGAAAGATCTGATCGCATGGTGTCACCAGAGCATCCATTGAGAATCCCTAGTCCTGGAGACAACCTGTCCAGCTTCGCATTGAGAAAAGCAAACAAGTCCCTTCACCAAACCAAATGCAGTGTTTACAACCAATATGTAACAAATAAATATGCAACGTATCCACTTCCCCATGGGTGGACATTCATGGATGTCCTGGACTTTTATCTGTTATATCAGGATGATGTCTGCAGCCACAGTCATCACCCTCATCAACCCAGTATCTTTTTTTTTTTTTTTTTTTCCGCCAGCGATTCCCTGTGGTGTAAAAGCCATCCTAGCTGCTGATTAGCCGCTGGATTGCTTTTACAGGCGGCGGGAGGTTATGTGTAGTCCCATTCACCCCCCCCCCCCCCCCTGAGGCTCACTGGCGCCTCTCCAGGATCTCCTGTGTGATCAGGAAACCCAGTATCCGATCCTGCGGTGCCGCCGGGTTACCATAGAGCTGGTCTTGGATCCGATGGTCCTCGGTCCTCTCTGTGGTCCTGGGAGGCCAAAAGCGGCGTCATGGCGTCCCTTTCCAGTTCTGGCAGATGTAAACACTGCATTTTTTTTTTTTTTTTTTTAAAAAGCAGAGATCACATTTTTTTTTTCCAAGGTAGAGGAGAAATCTGGAATCTTAGTGACATTAGTCTCCATAAAGAGGACCTGCCATGCCTTATTTCTATCACAAGGGATGTTTACATTTCTTGTGATTAGGAATAAAGGAGATTAAAAAAGACAATTAAAGGGACAGTGTAAATATAAAAAGAAAATTAATAATAATAATCATATTTTTTTTTAAATGCCTCCACCCCCCCCCACCCCCCCAAATGCTTGCGCACAGAAGAAAAACACATACATAGGTCGTGCCCACGTATGTAATCAGTGTTAGCACCACACATGTGAGGTATCGCCCCAAACAGGGGATTTACTAAAAATGGTAGGTTTGTAGGTTTTATTGTCAAAGCCTAATTGAGCAAGCTGAAGTTAGAAGCTGATTGGTTACTATGCACAGCTGCACCAGATTCTCTGTGCACCAGTTTTAGTAAATCTCCCCTGCATATGTCTTGATGGCAGCGGCTTTACTTCTAATTTGAAGTCTAATTTCATACACATTATTCACAACAGCGTGGGTGTCGTACATTATTACAGCTTCACATTGAACCTGGATCCACATCTGGGGTACCCCATCGTCAGCAGAGCTCCTTGAACACTTCTGGAAGAAGGGCCCACTCCCATGGAGACAAATAAGCTGATGGCTGAGAAAACCCTCCTTCCCTTGCCTGGAATGTGGATAGCAGACAGTGCAGGAACACGGAGTTCCACCCAAGACAGTATGAGGTCCACTTCCTCCTGGGCCGCCCAACTTCTGGTGTCTCTTTGATATTTTATGTATGTCACTGTCTTGATGCTGTTCGACTGAACTTATACAGGGAGATCCTACAGCTACACTGACCAATGTAACCGGGCAAGGCGAATTGCCATCAGTTCCAGAATGTTGATAGGCAATGACTTTTTCTGCAATGACCAAGTCCCCGAGAGTGTCCAAAACACCTCCCCAGCCCAGCAGGCTGGCGTCCGACATCAGGACCCCCCCATAGATCTCCAGCATCCTTGAAGAGATTCACTAGTCTGCTGGGAAGTAACTGCAGGCATGATCCCTCTTTTCAAATGTCTCCTGCTTCCTTTACACTTCTGTCTTTTTCTTCTCTTTATCCTTTAGGGCCCTTTCACACTGGGGCGGGGGCGGCGGTAAAACGCTGCTATTATAAGCAGCACTTTATCGTCAGTATTCGGCCACTAGCGGGGCGGTTTTACCTCCCCCGCTAGCGGCCGAGAAAGGGTTAAATACCACCTGTGGTATAGCCGCGCTGTCCCATTGATTTCAATGGGCAGGAGTGGTGAAGGAGCGGTATACACTCCGCTCCTTCACCGCTCCGAAGATGCTGCTAGCAGGACTTTTTTTCCTGTCCTGCTAGCGCACCGCTCCAGTGTGAAAGCCCTCGGGGCTTTCACACTGGAGACAAAGCAGCGGCACTTTTGGATCGGTTTGCAGGCGCTATTATTAGCGCAATAGTGCCTGCAAACTGCCTCAGTGTGAAAGGGCCCTTTTGGAGGAATAAGCTACAGTCATATAATTGAAGGTTTAATGGTATAGATTTGTTTTATTACTGTTTGTTTACTTGTGTTGATGACTCATGCGTCTAATCTCCCTTTCCTCTGAAGCCCAATCCATGTTCGGATCATGCTTCAGAGGCTACTGATAGGTGGTGAGGAAGCGATGCGTCACTTTCTCACTGCCTGTTTTAACCCCATTTTTGCCAAGAAGTGTTTTGGACACTTTCGCAGAGCTTTCCCATTTACGTGAATGTGTAGTTAGTGGAAAATCATCAGTTTTTTGCATTTTTAATTAAATTGAGTCTAAAATTCAGATGATAATTCAACAGCCTGAACTTTCTGCCTGGACCCTTTTTTCCTCCGTCTACCTCCGTGTTGACGCCCAGCAGTGAATATACATCTCTTTACTACAGATGCACACTGTTCTCCATGTTTAAAAGCCCCTGCGGAAAGGACAAGATCCTGAAACGCTTCGGGCTCAATTTTCAAACGCAGGAGACTATATCAGTGTCATTGTGTATTTCAATGTCTTATTATTTGTTGTTCTTAACCAGTCAAGTGTAAGGTTGCACATGCACTGACTTCTTATTACAGTAATATTTAATAAATTATGTTTATACATAAACTGTTTTTGAATTTACACTTAGTTGCCTTTAAAGTCCCAACCCTCATTTGGGGGACTTCTCTTTACATATCTCAGAGCAGCTATCGCTGCTCACATGACCCGCTGCCTCTCTCCTCCTCTCCTCTTCCCCTCCCAACTGACATCAGTGGGGAATCCTCGGCCCCACCCACTGCAGCTGTCAGTGGGTGAGAGGAGAGAGCTAGCGGGTAAATTGAGCGGCGATCACTGCTCTGAGATATGGTAAAGAATGGCTTATTTTAATAAAACACAGACACAGGGGCACATAGGATTATTCAACAGACAGCATGGGATAAAGCAGATAAAGTGGCTTAACAACTTTAATTCTTCAGACATTTACCTTGCTCTCTTCATAGCTGTTTAAAAACGCTGCTCGATTACTTCTGCCTTACTTCCTGAACAAACTTTAGGTCATGACACAGGAAGAAGTTGACCAGCTGAGGGTAGATGATTCAGGGTGTGTGCTAATGAGATCAGCTGGTCAACTCCTTCCTGTGTGACCTAAAGCTTGTCCAGGAAGTAAGGCAGAAGTAATCGAGCAGTGTTTTTAAACAGCTATGAATAGAGTGAGGGTAAGCGTGTGTAGAATTAATGGAAAGCTGTTTTATTTTTGCAAAAGAAGGAGATTAATGCTATATTGGTACATAGGGGAGCTGGAATTTAGGGGGGAAAAAAGGTGAACTTCGCCTTTAATATCCTGTATCCTATGGGCTCATTTAGACAGGCAATTAAGCCTGTGCAGAGCCTCTGGCAGATGTGTGTGCATGCATCCACCTCGGAGCTGCGTGCAGGCAGCCCATTGAAATGGATGCACAAGCAACACCGACACGGACACAATCACATGTCAAATTTTCACCTGGCAGAAGAGGGTGCACGGTTCTGAAGACCAAGCTTCTGTGTTTGGTTCTATGCACCCACTCCTGGCCATGCATGTCAGACTTTGACATGTGACTGTGTACGTGCCGGCGCTGCATGTGCATCTACTTCTCTATAGGCTGCCTGCACACATCTCTGAAGTGTATGCACACTCATCTCCCAGGGGCTCTGCATGGAGGATGGGCTTAAAACCTGTGTAAATAAGCCCTATCTAGTATTGTTTTATTTGTCAACTCTTTCCTTGGTGTCGGTTGCTGTTATCATTCTCCCAATTGTAGCACTGCCATCTAGTGGATCTATGTATAATCGTACACGAGTGTGCTTTTCCTTATGTCCAATGTTTTTAATTTATGTTGCACACAGGTATCTCTGAGAGCCTAAATTTTGATGAAGACTCTTCAGATGGGGAGGAAGCCGACTCTGGAAGTACACGACCTGGTTCTTCCTCAAGTAAAAAGTCTCTGACAGTAAGCTTCGTGAAGGACAAATTATTTTCTGTTAACACTCCTTGGTGCACACATTCCTATTTGTTATAGCTGAATTTCAGCCTTCCCTTCAGTCTTGCACAGTTGTACAGGTTCCTCTCCTGTATGGAAATTGTTTATTCTAATTTCACTGCACACTATGAGCTTATCACAGTGTGCATTAGAAGATGTAGCAAGTCAGATACAGCCCGCCTTATTTCTTGTCTGGAGGACATCCAGTATCTTCTTGCCTTTATTACCTCCATGTGGAGTGCTATTTGGCACTGAGATAACATGGCTTGATTTTCTTCCAACTTTTGACAACTTACAATATCATAATCGTATATGAGCACAGCACCATAACAAGAAGTCTTAATATATATATCGCCCTAGATGTTTAACCCCTTTCCCAGCCAGTGTCATTAGTAAAGTGACAGTGCATATTTTTAGCACTGATCACTGTATTAGTGTCACTGGTTCCCAAAAAATGTCAGTGTCCGATTGACTGCCGCAATATCGCTGTCCCACTATAAGTCACTGATCGCCGCCATTACTAGTTTAAAAAAAAGATGAATAAAAATTCCAGTATCTATCCCATAGTTTGTAGACGCTATAATGTTTGCGTAAACCAATCTATATCTTTTATAGCAGAATGTAAAAAGTTTTTTTTTTTTTTTAAATTGCTACCACTATCCTATTATTAAAATTAGCAAGGCATAATAATGATAGAGCCTTTATACACATTGCAATATGTGAGTGTGATTGGTGAAACATTGAGGGTATAACATTTTGTAGTAGTCAAAGTGATCATTTCTCGTTGTACATACAAATAAGTGCCAGGTCCCTTCCTCCTTTATGTGTTTTTGTACAGCTTTTGTAAAAAAAAGATAGTTTTGTGATCTGATATATGTGTAGTTTATTGTAGCAGCTACCATAGTTAAGATCTCTAAACTCCAACCATTACTCTGTCTTCCACAGGAATCTGCATCTGCAGAGACAATACCCACCGTACCTCAAGTGGACATAGGAGATGTGGGTGACCTGAGAGAATTCGCTGTACGCCCTGCAGCTCGCGGAACTGCTGTAAGGTGTCGCATCAGTCGTGATAAAAAGGGGATGGACCGTGGCTTGTTCCCAACCTATTATATGCACCTTGAAAGGGATGAAAACCGCAAGGTGAGAATGGAGACACAATTGCGGTTCTGTATGGAAAGACTAAAAAAACACTGTCTGACTCACTGAGGTTTTCTTTCAGGTTTTCCTTCTTGCTGGAAGAAAGAGGAAAAAAAGCAAAACATCTAATTACTTGATTTCCACTGACCCCACAGACTTGTCACGGGAAGGGGGCAGTTTTGTAGGCAAACTTCGGTATGTACAGTCTACAGATATGTTGTACAGTACACTGCCATTCATTGGATCTGAATGTGGACTGGATTTGTTACCCTATAAATAATTTTTCATTACCCCCTTCCTACCTGCAGCCCTTTTTATATATGCGAAGTCCCATGCTGGATTTACCTTAACATACATCCTCCCTTTAACAACTAACATCCTGGCTGTCAAACATGGCTGTCACTAACATCTTAGGTGACCACTAGCAATCAGAAGCCAATCAATGGTTATGTAATCAATATGTTAGATATTACTTAGTAACTACATGCAAGCTAAAAGTTTTATTCAGTTTGGCTTCAGCCTGCAGAGGCCAGTGTGACTCTGTTTAATACTTTGAAGAGGTTCTAAAGGCTGGACAATTTTTACCTTAATGCATTCTCTGCATTAAGGTAAAAAATGTCCCAGTAGCAGTATCGCCACCTCACACCCCTGAATACTTACCTGAGTCCTAACTCGATTTACAGTAGCTAAGGAACGACAGCTGTGAACCTGGAAGCGACCTAGCACTTGTTGCTTCCGGGTTCCTTAGTTGGGGTGATCACAGAATGGATGCTCCCCGGTCACCTCCTGATCTTGCTGTAGGAGCCTTTTACTATGGTCCTGAGCTCCCTGTAGGAATGAAAATGCATGGAACCACCGCTGGTGGCGGGTCGCTTCCAAATTGATACCAAGCTCATGATTGCTGCAGCAGCCGTGAGCTTGATTTAACCCTTTGTATACCAGCCCATTTATAAATGTACCTTGGTAGACAAGGGATTAAAGTTCTTGGACATAATTTCTTGTGTCAGAGGAATGTGTGCCACAGTGATGTTAGCGCCCAACTGTAGGGATGCCTAGGTTTTGATGCGTTGGGTCCTGCTTTAAAGCTGAATCCTCTTTTAAAGCTGAATTCTGGGTTAAGCATATATTTTCAAAATACAAAAGGCAAGTAGAATCTTACTTGAAGCTTGGCATGCTTTTGAGTATTTCTTTCAGATCCGAGTAGTAATCCAGTGTGAAATTTTGCCTTTGTTCAGGAGCTTCCTGTAACAAAGACCGATCACTGCTGCTCTCTCCTTGTGCAGGATGACTGATCTTGTCTCCATCCCCTCCTGTAGTTTTCTGCAGGCAGCCTGTAGTGGATGGGGTCTCCTGGGTTCCTCCTATAGCTCTGCTCTCTGCATAGGCTATGTATAGCGCAGTGATTATGTCACTGCTACTTTTACAAGGTAATAACTGGGTCTGCAAAGGGATCATCTCTGGTTATTGAGGAATATATTGAAATGGATGATTTTGAGGCCAAAATTCAGCATTTAATATTAGTGTTAATAAGAATGTCTTATTTGACTCTGTGTGGGCTTTAGGCGGAGTTCCACTCAGAAGTGGAAGTTCTGCTTTTAGGATTCCTCACTCACCCCCTTACATGCCACATTTGGCATGTCATTTTTTTTTGGGGGGGGATACCTAGTTTGGACAGGTACCCAGCTCCCACTTTCGTTCAGGCGACTTTCGCCTAGGCGATTTTCGCTGAATTTTTCCTCTCCCCCTTCCTCCCTGCAACCTTCTTAGACACATTACAGGTCCCAGAAGATTGCCTGGCCAAACATTAGCTTAATATGTTTTAATTCAGATGCCTTACCTCTCACGAACCTCAATGGTTCTTATAGTTTATATTTCGTAGTCTTTACAATACAGTAGTACTTCTTATCTTCTGATGAATGTACCAGTAGGAGTACGGAAGGAGTGGAAGAGCAGAGGCTGAATGAATATGCCCCCACCCATTCACAGTTTGTTCCCCTAGGGGGTGTTCGGGTGGACTGGAGGCAAGTCGGGCATCTACAGCAGACTGCCACAGAGCTCTATATACCCATTGTTCCACTCTTTTCCTGATCTGGCTCTATTTGTTCTCTAACGTTTACAATTTATAACGTATTATGTAATAATGTATTTACAATGTATAAGTTTAACATGGTACCTATGCTCTGTAAATGCATATGACCTCGGTGGTATGGGTGTGTCATTGCCATCATCCCATGTAAAATTTTGAAATTATCATGAAACCTCTAAAGGGATTTTTAAGGCAATGAAATATAGATTGAAGGTAAAAAATCAATTTATTGATATAAATCAAGGTTTAAAAAAAAAAAAACACAATCATTACAATAATAACACATTAGTGGATATTAACAATTCGAAATTTTATAATCAAGGTGAATATTTGTACCAAGTAACAATAATTTCATAAAAAAGAGTATAGGAGAAAAGGTGATGTATCTCACTACCCATTGAAGTCACCACAGATGACAGCCGTGGCGTGGAGTAGTGGAATTCCAACACGTTTCAACATACATATTTCACAAGTCTTCTTCAGGGAAATACATCACAGTCTAGGAAACCAAAAATCATAATGTTACAATCAATGATTATATAAATGTGTATATCCTCCACTGAAGTGAGAATATCACAAACGCTCACGTTCTCCCAGAGCATCTCAAAGGTTAGTGTGATCTCTCATGTCGGGATAGGGGGTCCCACGCCTCAAGGTGTTAGTATTGTCCTATAGCTCTACAAGACGACTGGATACGAAAAAGATCCCAGTGTTAGGCGTTTTGCAGCATCAAATGGCTGATAGCTGTCTGAAAGAATAGGGCAAATTAAATCATGGATGTCCATGAAGCAGCCGTGAAAGAGAAAGGGGTTTTGGTGGTCTCTCTCGCTCTCGCGCTCTCTCGCGCTCTCTCACTCTCTCTTTTTCTCTCGCTCTCGCTCTCTCTTTCTCTCTCACTCTCGCTCTCGCTCTTGCTCTCTCTCTCTCTCTCTCTCTCTCTCTCGCGCGCGCGCTCTCTCTCTCTCTCTCTCGCGCTCTCTCTCTCTCGCGCTCTCTCTCTCTCTCGCGCTCTCTCTCTCTCTCGCGCTCTCTCTCGCGCTCTCTCGCGCTCTCTCTCGCGCGCTCTCTCTCTCTCTCTTTCGCTCTCTCTCTCTCGCTCTCTTTCTTTCTCTCTCTCTCTCTCTCTCTCTCTCTCTCTCTCTCTCTCTCTCTCTCTCTCTCTCTCTCTCTCTCCCCCTCTTTCTCTCTTTCTCTCTCTCGCGCTCTCTCTCTCTCTCTCTCTCTCTCTCTCTCTCTCTCTCTCTCTCTCTCTCTCTCTCTCTCCTCTCCCTCTCCCTCTCCCTCTCCCTCTCCCTCTTCTCTCTCCCTTCCCTCTCTCTCCCTTCCCTCTCTCTCCCTTCCCTCTCTCTCCCTTCCCTCTCTCTCCCTCCCCACCACCAAAACCCCTTTCTCTTTCACGGCTGCTTCATGGACATCCATGATTTAATTTGCCCTATTCTTTCAGACAGCTATCAGCCATTTGATGCTGCAAAACACCTAACACTGGTATCTTTTTCGTATCCAGTCGTCTTGTAGAGCTATAGGACAATACTAACACCTTGAGGCGTGGGACCCCCTATCCCGACATGAGAGATCACACTAACCTTTGAGATGCTCTGGGAGGACATGAGTGTTTATTCTCACTTCAGTGGAGGATATACACATTTATATAATCATTAATTGTAACATTATGATTTTTGGTTTCCTAGACTGTGATGTATTTCCCTGAAGAAGACTTGTGAAATATGTATGTTGAAACGCGTTGGAATTCCACTACTCCACGCCACAGCTGTCATCTGTGGTGACTTCAATGGGTAGTGAGATACATCACCTTTTCTCCTATACTCTTTTTTATGAAATTATTGTTACTTGGTACAAATATTCACCTTGATTATAAAATTTTGGATTGTTAATATCCACTAATGTGTTATTATTGTAATGATTGTGTATTTTTTTCTTAAACCTTGATTTATATCAATAAATTGATTTTTTACCTTCAGTCTATATTTCATTGCCTTAAAAATCCCTTTAGAGGTTTCATGATAATTTCAAAATGATACCTATGTTCTTACCATCATATGTATAAGCAATGGAATATACTATATCCTATCTTTTTCATGAAAACTTTAATAAAACATTGGAAAGAAAAGTTAGCAGTTAAACTTTTTGTAGCTGCTGACTTTTATTATACACAAAAACGACTGGAACTCCGCTTTAAGCAATTTGGGTTTTCTTGTTACATAATTTTGCAGTTCTGTAAAAACACCAATTAAAATTTTTCTTTTATTCCTATTGTGTCCCAGGTTATCATGCTTATTTCACACACTTGCTCTCTGTGGCCTCTCTTGTCGTATTTATCTGTCATTTTATTGGCTTTTGTTTCTTGTTAGATCAAACATAATGGGAACCAAGTTCACTGTATATGACAACGGTGAGAGCCCAGATAAAGCCAAGGCCCATGGACTGCTGGATAATAGTACTGTGCGGCAGGAGCTGGCGGCTGTGTGTTATGTAAGAATCATCATCTTCATTACTCGTGGACAATCGATTTTTGTTCATAGTCCAAGCTGTGTTAATATTTAACCTGTTTTCTCTTATTTTTACTCCTTCTCTATCTTCTTTTCTTTCTTTGTGTCTATTCTTGTTTCTCGCTTTCATTTTTACTCTCTCCCCCTCTCTCTCTTTATTTTGTTTCTTCCCAACCTTCTCCTGTCCCCCTCCTCGCTCTCTCTCCCTCCCCCCCCTATGTCATTCTGTCTCCCCCATGTTGCTCTTTGCTCCCCCCATGTGTGTCTGTGTCTCCCCCCCCATGTCACTCTTTATCTATTCCTTCTCTCTCTCTCTCTCTCTCTCTCTCTATCTATCTATCTATCTATCTATCTATCTATCTATCTATCTATCTATCTATCTATCTATCTATCTATCTATCTATCTATCTCATATCTCCCAGGAGACAAATGTGTTGGGCTTTAAAGGACCTCGAAAGATGTCTGTATTAATCCCTGGAATGAACATTAATCATGAACGGCTTCCTTTTCAGCCACTCAGTGTGAGTTTACCATCTTATTTTGCACTACAGCACACACATTGTGATATCACAGTAACACATTCTAATGGCTTGCTGTTGGTCGCAGGAATCGGAAAGTCTTCTGTCCAGGTGGCAGAACAAGCGCAATGAGAACATCATCGAGCTGCACAATAAGGCTCCTGTGTGGAATGATGACACGCAGTCCTATGTGCTAAACTTTCATGGACGTGTGACGCATGCTTCCGTTAAGAACTTCCAGATTGTGCATGACAATGACCGTAAGCCCTTTTACATCTTTATATCACCAGCCTGAGCTGTATGATGTTTTTTTTTTTTCTGGCCTTTCTATTGTCTTCTTCATTTTCGTACTTAGTTTACATGCAATGATGAAAAATTATCTGAAAGAGAGACTGTCTGTATTGTTCACAGCAATCAGTCATTTTCTAACCATGAAAAAGAGAGAGAGGTCAATTGGTTGTTGCAAGGAACACAGAAGTTCTTTTTTCCAGACAAATATAATTTTTTCCCTGTTTGACTGGGTCTTTTTTTTCCCCCTCATTCTTCCCACAGCGGAATACATTGTCATGCAGTTTGGCCGAGTGGCGGAGGACCTCTTCACACTGGATTTCAGCTACCCTCTGTGCGCATTGCAAGCCTTCGCGGTGGCTCTTTCCAGCTTTGACAGCAAGCTTGCATGTGAGTGACAGTAAGAGAAGCTCCACCTGAGAGAAGTGTAACCTTCTGCTTGCCATCTCAGTCTCTTCTTTGTCACTGTATAGGACAATGATCAGGGCAAGGCTGAGCCTCATTTCTGGAAAAATGCATGCGTCCGTCCTTGTCTTTAAGTACTGACTTGTGCCTGTAGCGCACAAAAGCCTTTGTGCCTTTTATTCACACTAAATATGCAACAATGAGGGAGAGTGACCCCACTCTGCTGCTTCCTCTACTCTCTCTATAATCATTGCTTTACATGCAGATCGTATGCTTAGTTTGTGGACTTGTATTTGTTGTGTTGTTTATTCACCACCAAATCATAATTAGACCACCAAACCTGCTTTATGGGAATGAGGAAAGTATTATTTAGCAGTCTTAATCAAACACCAGTGTCTAGTTAAAGTGTTTGAGTTAAATCGCAATAGGGCTTTTTAAAGGGGATGCAGCATGTATGCTAATATACAGATGCAATATGCAACTACCATCCTCATCAGAACGAACTGGAGTATTCTCTAGGAGATTCTAAATGCTTTTTGAAGTATATGTTACCCAAATTTAAATAACCTCTATATATCCCTCTGAAGCATGTTCCAACATAATGTTTTAATCTGCTATAAATGGTCCCTGTTACCTCATCATCAGGCTTGTAAAATCTTACATGGGGCAGCTGCTAAGAGCTCAGTTCTCATTGATGTATATGTGACATCTGTATCTTCCCAGAGCCCTTTTCCTGCACACAGTGTGTAAGCAGTGAGTTGATATGGCAGCATTGTTTTGCTAGGATAGTAGTTAATGTATGTGGAGAGGGACATAGAAGGGCAGGGATAGGTGGGGTTCTGTAATCCAGCAGGCAGGGCTGACAACGCTGCCTAAGATTTCACTGTAGTAGTGGCGTTATATTATCAGCTCAAACAGGTACTGGGAGGTCACTGCATTTCTGAGAATTCAACAGACATTTTTTAGGGACACGAGAAATGTGCAGATATCCAATGGACGTACTGAATAGGCTTCCCCCTTATTCCATCTCAATATGACTAATTGTTACCACTAAGAATGTAAGTGCCTAAAACACTGAATGCTTTTCTGCCACCTTTTGGATGTTTCAGAAATGCTTCTTGCATGCCTGCAAAATACAGAAAGCATTTGCCAGGGTTAGAAGTTTGAAAAAATAAGTCTTTGTATATTTAAATTTAATAGGGCTGACTTCTCAGAATTGAAATTGCTGCTTTGCAATAGGCCTTATGTCCACTTTGGACAAATCTCATGAGCCAGACAGTAAGTGCTTTTAAAAATGCCAGCATCCAGCATTTAGTGTTAATTTTTACTGCAGTGAATCAGTGTTTAGCCTATTTTGATCTTTATAAATCCTTGTTGGCATCTGCTGATTGATATTTAAATATATCATTATTTTGTCCAACTCTGCATTCTGTACAGGTCGGAGAAGGGTGTTGGGGTACCCAGCTGCTGCATTTTATTTTTAGTTTTGTTTGGGGGGCTGTGTATGTAAATTCTCGCTCAGATTCTGCTTTGTGCTACTGTGTTGTGTACAGTGCTGTGTAGGAAGGTTCCTCTCTGTTGATGCTTGTACAGTCCTGTGAATGAGATGACCTCTCTGCCAGTACTTGTACAGTGCTCCATATGAGAGAAGCATTCTGCCGGTGCTTGCACAGTGCTGCATATGAGAGAGCCCCTCTGCCGGTGCTTGTACAGCGCTGTATGGGAGTGAGCCTCTCTGCCGGTACTTGTACATCGCTTTATATGAGAGAGCCTCTCTGCCGGTACTTGTACAGTTCTGTATATAAGAGAGCCTCTATGCTGGTACTTGTACAGTGCTGTATATGAGAGAGCCCCTCTGCTGGTACTTGTACAGCGCTGTATAGGAAAGAGCCTCTCTGCCGGTACTTGTACAGTGCTGTATATGAGAGAGCTCCTCTGCTGGTACTTGTACAGCGCTGTATAGGAAAGAGCCCCTCTGCTGGTACTTGTACAGTGCTGTATAGGAGAGAGCCTCTCTGCCGGTACTTGTACAGTGCTGTATATGAGAGAGCCTCTCTGCCGGTACTTGTACAGTGCTGTATATGAGAGAGCCTCTCTGCCGGTACTTGTACAGTGCTGTATATATGAGAGCCTTTCTGCTGGTACTTGTACAGTGCTGTATAGGAGAGAGACCCTATGTCGGTACTTGTACAGTGCTGTATATGAGAGAGACCCGCTGCCGGTGCTTGTACAGCACTGTATAGGAGAGAGCCTCTCTGCTGGTACTTGTACAGCGCTGTATAGGAGAGAGACCCTATGTCGGTGCTTGTACAGCACTGTATATAAGAGAGCCTCTCTGCCGGTGCCTGTACAACACTGTATATGAGAGCGCCTCTCTGCTGGTACTTGTACAGTGCTGCATATGAGAAAGCCTTTTTGCCTGTGCTTTTTTAGTACTGTACAGTATATGAGAGAACCTCTCGGCTGGTACTTTTAAAGCTCTGCATATGAGAAAGCCTCTTACGGTAATTATTCAACGTTGTATAATAAAAAACCTCTCTGTCAATGCTTGTACAGCACTGTATATATGAGAGAGCCTCTCTGCTGCTCTGCTAGCACAGTACTATGTATGGACATCTCCATATTAGGCTGCTAGCTGGTTGTATATTCAAGTGCTGTGTCTGTCTTACCTGCGGTACAATATATTTGCTACGTTATTCAAATTTTTGCTGTGACCAGTGTTTTGAAGGATAAGTAGTTAATTTTATATATTTAAAATGGACCAGTAAACGTAAAACACAAGTCACTAACATTACATTCCCTACAAAAATAGAGATGGCCGCAAACTACTAGATATACAGCTAAATACATATATGGGAGCTGTCTGACCTGCCAAAGGATTTGTACATCCATCCAAACTTGAGATTACACAGCTCTGCCAGACCAGACAAGAGATCTGGTCTTTCTCCTCTACTGCAGGTCAATAACACTTACAGGTCTTTTTTTTTTCTCTCCCAGCCTGTGATTGGACAGTAAAAGGAGAAACAGCAGAATGATGAGCTCATCTCTGTCTCTCTGATTTTTCCCCTTTAATGGAAAATGTTTGACTGTGACGGATTGCAATTATTAGTGTATTCCTTTACAAATCTTTGCAAAACAGTTCCTAAGTATTTATTTTAAGGAGGTGATTTGTTTTAATCCCACGTTGGCTAAGCTATTTCTGTAAAGTTTATATCAGGGGTGTCCAACCTTTTGACCTACCTGGACCACATTGGAAGAAGAGCAATTGTCTTGGGCCACACATAAAATACACTAAGAGCCCTTTCACGATGGGCAGGGGCGCTTTAGAAGTGGTGTATACACCGTTCCTACAGAGCTGCAAAGATGCGGCTTGCAGGACTTTTTTTACCGTCCTGCAAGCGCACCGCTCCAGACTGGCTTTCACACTGGAGAGACAGGAGGGGCGCTTTACAGGCGCTATTTTTAGCGCTTGTAAACCGCCTCAGTGTGAAAGGGGTCTAACAATAAAGATAGCTGATAATATGCCTATCTGAGTAATAAAACGTAATTTTTCGTTAATATTTTTTTTATTATTAAAATAAAAGAAGGGAACATAAATCTAGTGCGATATTTGACACTATTTTTGAACTAACGCATCAATATCTGGTTGGATGGGTGTAGTAGCAATTCTCAAGGTGCTCATCAGATATTTTGGTTCTAATTTTGCCCTTTGTGTGCTTCATCCTTGAAGATAGTTATTCACTAATATAGATGCTGCCAAAAACTAATGATGTGAATAAGGCGTGATTGTGAAGAGTGGGAAACTTTTCTTTTGGGAAGATAAAACTTATAAAACTACAGCAGAGAGATCTTGATGCTGGAATGTCCCAGGCTACTTGAGGGTTATTCAGGCCACAGCACTACGCATGTAACTGAAGTATTTTTTTGGCATGGTCTAGCTTTTTAAATCTAAAATCTGCTTTATCTTGAGGTGCTCAAATGTTATAAAAAGGGAAGATGTTTTGTAAACCCATGTCTCTGTCCCAAGCACTTTAATCATGGAGCTGTTGTGTTTCATTGTACTACATTGAAAATCTAATTTTTATATTGTGTACTTTGTATTTTGGCAATAAACATATCGCATTGGAGTTCAAAGACCAGCATTTGTCTTTTGTGAATAGAAACTTCAAAATGATATTAAAGCGGTTGTATACGCATTATTATGACTTTGCATTGAATTCTCAATTGTACTGATTAAAATAATTTGCCATCAATTCTTTCTTTACCTGCTTCCGTTGCGACTTATCGCTATATTAGTTAGTGATGAAGTATAATGCGCATGCACCATATCTTCTATCTTTCCGGCAAGCCGAGGCCCTTTCCTGAAAAATGCTGTGTCTATGTCAGGGCTGCGTCATTTCCTGTTGTAGACGTCAGCCCCTGACATCCCGCGATGCTGCCTCCTAATTCTTCCCCAAGAGGATCCTGGTTACCTTGTGACCAGCTACGTCACAGGGTGGAGGAGACACAGACGGTGCGAGCAAGCTGTGACTCGCTATGCTTCGTTTCCTTAAACGAAGAAGAGGCTTGGGATATTTTGTTATTACGAAGCATGTGCGGGATTACGGAGACGAATATGTACTGTGGGCGGAAATAAATATCTATTCAGATGCAGCAGACCACAGTGGAGATGACGCCGGCTAATATGAACAAACAAAATAAAGAATATTTACAGTAAGAACGACTTTTTTATAATTACTCTAAGCGACCATTTGAATCTTAATTAATATTTATTTAATAATATTGTTAATATAGTTTTTATGTGGGAGGGTTTAATACCGCTTTAAAGCAGCATTCCAGGCTCCTTCAGAAAAAAACTTCAAAACTACAAACTTCAAAACTACAAATACTATAGCTGCAGGCTTTTAATATTAGGACACTTACCTGTCCACGAATCCAGCAGTGTCTTCACCCCAGCCGATTTTTCATTTGTCTCTTGGGTGCTGCCACTGCCAACTCCAGCCTTGCGGCTTCACATCCAGTTCCCTACTGCGCATGCACAAAGTGCGCTGCGCATTGTGAATGGCCTGGTGGCGGGGGAAGGAGGAGGGGGGGGGGCGCAATTCCTGCTGACATTGCTGTGGGGAGATCAGCCGGAAGTGGGAGTGGGTACCTATCAAAACCAGGTACCCGCTCCCCCCTGAAAGGTGCCAAATGTGGCAGCAGAGTGTGGGGGGGGGGGGGGGGTGGCAGACAAGCGGAGCTTTCCCTTTTGGTTGGAGTTCCACTTTTAAAGCCAAGAATTAATTATATTGTGGCTTACCAATCATTACCAATGTGAAGGCTGCATTAGTTTTCTTTTCTTTTGGGTTTTCACCTAGTGATCTGGCCAGTAACACACGACCTGTATTAGTGAGACACAACTCTGGAGGAATGAGCACAGCAGACAGCAGCATTGTCTGTCTTGAGGGAGGGGAGTGTTAGTTTTAGATACACTAACAAATTAAATCTAAACTCCAGCTCACACTTTATTATCAGCTACAGCAGTTTTTTTTCCTTTTGGGATAAAGGTTTTGCATGATTAATTAAAAGCTGATTATTTGAATCACCCCTGCCAGTGTTAGGTGGTTTGTATTTTTTTTTGTTTGTTTGTTTTTTAAACAGACTTACTGGCTGGATCACTAGATGAGAATAGAAGAAAGCAAGACTAAAAGAAAGCGAATGCAGCAATCGCATCAAAGAATGGGTAAGATGCAATATAATGAATGTTTGCTTTTGGGTTTAATACTGCTTTAAAGCAAACTTGGTAAATTTGTTGCCAGGAGCTAAAGGTAAGACATACCACTTTCTGGTATGAAATGACTCAACCATGTGAAAGTGCTGGATGAACCAAGCAAGGGGGAGCCATTAGCCTTGGGTTTCGCACGGAATGGAAGTCTGCAGTAAGGTGACCCTGTTTCTCATTGCAATTTTCCAATAACTGAGTCAGCCCTTACTGCTAAGGAGCTGAGAAAAAGTTCAAAAGTACCTAGTTTGTGGCACTCTCAACGTCACTGAGGTTTACTGATGGTCCCAGTACTGAAGCAAGCGTGCCTGGGGACACGTAGGTACTTCCGCACATCAATCTGGGGCACATATCAGGTTGTTTGTGGCCAGCCGCAGATACTTTTCATCTATGGAGTGCCATTCCACTTGTGGCACACCTCCAGCAGGCAAGCACTGGGCTTTAGAAAAGTTAAAACCAAAACAGAAGAACAAAAATGTTGGGCACATATCACAGCCACTAGGGGGTCCAGCAGAGTGAGTGTCCCAAGACTATGGGGTCAGTTCACACTGCCCCTCCATAAAATTGCAGAGCAGCTGGAGTGATTCACTGCTCCAGCTGCTCTGTGTTGCCCGCTGGCTAGGGGGCAGTGTGGTGCATGATTCAGTGCACTTCACACTGCACTGTCCCCTTTTTTACTTTTTTCGGTTTTGAAGAAACCTAATGTTAAGTGTACAATTCATTCACTGCAATGTTGGGCAGCGCATATACTGACCTTTGACCCTTACTTGACCCAAACACTAACCCTGACACTGGCCTTAGATTAAACCTTGATCTAGGTATTTTTCATTATTTTTTATTATTTATTTTTAAAAAATTTTACAAACTTTTTTTTTTTTTTTCTGCAAGGAATGAGAAAGATAAATTGTATCTTTCTTCTCTATTCACAGAAAGAAAAAAACACAGGAGTGGGCTTCACAGTGACTGATAACTGTGGTGGCCAGAGGCTACCACAGCGACCAGGTGACCCGGAATCGAGAGATCCAGGTTCGGATCGTTAGTACGGGGCCCGGGGCTCTCGGTGAGACCCCAGTCTCTGTGCTGGGAGCGTGCAGCACAAAAAGAGAAACACATATATGCGACCCCACACAAAAAAAGCCCACCGTGAGGCCGCGTACATGTGTTACGTCGGCGTGAAAGGGTTAAAATAACTTCTGTGGTATTTATCTCAAAAACATGCTTTATTTACTGAATGAGCTAAATATTTAGGTTTGGAGTATTTATTGCAAATTCAATATTTTACTTTGAAAGAACTGACGCTTTTATTATCACGTGTGGTATTTCCAATGAAACAGAAATATGGCATACAATAACCATTAGTGAATTGACACCTGCGGACACTTTGGCGCCTGCGATATGCTTTCATTATGTAAAATCTGTGAATGTAATATTTACCTTCATATTATTCATGTGTGACATGGAATTTGATAGATGGGCAACTCCTATCCTCGTATTGATTAGTGGTTCCAAATTATTAATAACTACTGCAGTAGGAACAGACACAAAAGATACACTCAGCATCTTTCCAAATAACTGTTCTGCTTTATTATGACGCAATTGAAGGTTTTTATACACATGATTACGTAGGTATCACATTAATATTACAATTGTACGTTTATGGTAACAAAGGGCGTAACATAGGCAGACTAATTCTAATTAGGACTCGAAAGAATGCAAACATGTAATGAAAACGTTACTAGTGCCGTGTGCACAGTGAGGGCAGTGTGCAAAACATACAAAATAGAATACAATTATATATAGAACTTACAAATTTCCTTTACAATCTCCTCTATTGATCAATATTTTGATCACTAACCATACCTGCTATCACCTTTAACCTGGGACCTCCACACACTTAGGTGGAGGTAGTCCTGGCCAAAGAGGCAAAACTCCATTGTGGAGAATATAATAGCTGAGCAGCTTTTTCTTTACAAAATGACTTTTCATTGTGAAAAACAAATGATTGATGAGACATATTTACAGAGTACTGGCTGTACACTCCTGTGGCCAGAATGGCCTTCTAGCTGAATTGTTGGCATGCTGACTTGTCAGCACATGTAAACACAGACAATGCTACATAAAATGAAAGACGTACAAAAGAAAAATATGACTTCAACAAGGGAAAACTACTTTTCAAATCACATTATTATACACTTTAAAGTATTTGAATAAATTGTACCCTATACTGTGATTCCAAGAGGGAAACAAATCAAACACATAGATTTCTTTAATTTAGCCATTTTTGCAGTGTTTAGTGTGGATTCAGGTGACTATTCCTTCAAAATTTGCAAAACTGTACATGAAATAGATGCTGTTTTGCCTCCAAACATTTCCTTATATATAAATGTCTCTTAACAATCCGCAAGTCACCTGGCTTTAGTTTTTAGATTCTTCCAAACTTTTAGGATCTGGAATTGGGGAGAAAACACATAAATGAGTTTGTCAAAAAACCTTAAATGATCAGCAACATTTCTCTGTGAGATCCGAATGGAGGACTTCAGCTGCTGAGACAAAATATAAGAATGCGAGTAACACACTCCAAAACAAAATCTCATAGGGAGAGAGTCCAACATCCCCTTAGGGGCTTGATAAAATATAAGAAAATGTTCAGGCAAAAGTGTTCTAGTTTTTTACTCTACTTTGTCCGCTACATTGTAGACAGTAGGGAGTGTAAAAATAAAACCTCAAAACGTCTAGTAAGGACTCTCCTATAAAAATGATTTCCTCTGTTACTCTCTGTACTTTCTGGCACTCTGTACTTACAAACTACTTCTGATAACACTTTTTACTGTGGCCTTTGCAGTAGCATTTGCCACTGGACATCCAGAAAACATGTCCATACAGACAAAATGCATACTCGTAAGATCCTGACTTGGGTATCTGGATATCTTTTTATAATCTCTGGAAGGGATGTTCAGCTTTTTTTTGTAACACCTTTGGTAACAGGTAAAACAAGAAGTGGTATGTTATAAAAACAACTGCGGTGAAACCTGGCTCTATCCCATTCTCATTTACTAAGGCAGCCATAACTGCTTGTGACTGATGACACGGTCCATGTGTCAAGCTGGAGGGAAAAGAGTTGTTGGCGGACCTAAAAGATCACATTTTTCCAAAGTTCTTTTTTCAGAAGAAGTTGCCGCCTGTGGACCACTTATTCTTCTCATTCTGGGGTCCTTAAAGTTGAGTTATTAATCCTAGCTATACTGGGCCAGAACTAGGGTGGAATCTGTGAGTTGCACAGACTCAGCAAGTGTCCGGGGCAGTAATGCAGCATCCTTCATCGCCTGGTCTGTTTCCATGTGTGACATTTAATGTTAATATGGCTACCTCAGCAAGAAGCTGGAAGACTGAAAACAGCCAATCAAGTTAACTTGGCATGCTTGATTGGTTTACCTGTCAAAGTAAAAACAAACTTCTGGCCCTTCAAATGGAACCAAAAGCTCTCTATATCTCGGCTATCTATATAAATATACTCTTTTTATAGCTCACAGGCTTTGCTAAAACATGGAGCTCTGCTTCTTGAGCTGGAGAAAAAGGTTCCAATGACTTTGAATACAGAGTATCCTTCTGGGTGATAAACTGCATACTCAGTATGGGTATTGCCATCCTCAGTATAAAACCAGGATCAAATCTACAAAAAATTAAATATCTGGGTCTTCAGGGAGTGTGTCCTGCACTGGGCTCACAGCAGCTGATTCCTACGTCATCAATTCAACACATGGTTTTTCTTTGTCTCCAGCCTCCTCCATTCGAGGCAATAAAGTGGCTGGATTCAAATGTACGCATTTTTCATTGTAAAATTTGTACATAAACAAAACAAATTCATATTTTGAACCTTTTAATTAAACAAACATTTAGTTAGCTGTATATTTGCTGCGCAGAATGTGGGACCAATAAAAATGAAATATTTGACCAAAATAATGTCTGTAACTTTGTCTTAATAGCACCTTTGCATAAAGCTACAGCTCTGATATATTGGTGTGAACCCTACATTACTTGGTCCAGCTTGCATAAATATATTACAATGGCTTGTTTTCTATCATGCTGTTTGTGTAAGAACTCCAGTTTCATGTTTCAAAAAGACAACTTTTTTCCTGGCAATATTATAATTTCTCATTGCTTGCTCTGTTCTTGGTTTTAGCAAGATAACACAAGTCCTTAGTTTCCATCTAACATTATTTTTCTGATGTCATAACATAATAAATGATAACAATACCCTGCAGTCATGCAGAGATGTCCATAAATCCAAAATATTCTCCTTATACCATGGCACTTACAAGGGAAAGGGGCACATCATTTCACAATCCACACATTCTGCTTTGGACTTCAAAAATAAAAATAAATAAAAACAAAGGGACCAACAATCTGTTTATGACAGAACAGAAAGCTCTCAGCCAGATCAAAAACTATAAAACAACTGGCTGCAGGTGGCATCTATCCTAACAGGGTGTGTGGACTTGATGTGATGGGTCTGTTATATTTAAATTTTATTTATTATTGCTCTCACATCATGGACCGCACATCAAGTTATTATCAGACGTTTAAATTTCATCTTTGTAGAAAAACTTCTTATGCATCCCATCCATCTTGGTTTTGTTAAATATTATGGCAGCTGTATTCCAATTAACAACCTCACTTTTAATCTTTTTTTTCTCTCAAAAAGGGTTAATTGTATAAATGTAAAATTACAAAATTGTTATCTTAAACTAAACTAATCCCATTTTACAAATTTCCTCAATAACCTGGATTTAATTTCCAAAGGTTGTCTAAACCAGTTACAATATATCTATATTATTAATAAAATTATTAAACTCATATCAGAAATTAATACTCAAGTTACAATCTCAATATCACATCCTAATTCTAATATATATCCACAGATATATTTCCTTAACCACTTGAGGACTAGCCTCGTTTTGGATTTTAGGCGTTTACATGTTTAAAACAGGTTTTTTTGCTAGAAAATTACTTAGGACCTCCAAACATTATATATGTTTTTTCTTCTAACACCCTAGAGAATAAAATGGTGGTTGTTGCAATACTTTTTTTTGCACCGTATTTGCGCAGTGGTCTTAAAAGCGCACTTTTTTTGGAAAAAATTCACTTTTTTGAATAAAAAAATAAGACAACAGTAAAGTTAGCCCAATTTTTTTTATATTGTGAAATATAATGTTACGCCAAGTAAATTGATACCCAACATGTCACGCTTCAAAATTGCACCCGCTTGTGGAATGGCGTCAAACTTTTACCCTCAAAAATCTCCATAGGTGACATTTAAAAAATTCTACAGGTTACATATTTTGCGGTACAGAGGAGGTCTAGGGCTAGAATTATTGCTCTCGCTCTACCGGTCGCGGCGATACCTCACGTGTGGTTTGACCACCTTTTTCATTTGCGGGCGCTACTCGCGTATGCGTTCGCGGGCGCTACTCGCGTATGCGTTCGCTTCCCCGTCCGTTGGGACGGGGGTTTTTTAAAAAAAAAATTTTATTTTTATTATTTATTTTACATTATTTTATTTATTTTTACACTGTTTTTTTTTTTTTTATTTAAAGTGTGTCACATGTGCAGGGGGATTCTATACTAATGGGGGGCGCTGCACTGAGGGGGATTCTATACTAATGGGGGGCGCTGCACTGAGGGGGATTCTATACTAATGGGGGGCGCTGCACTGAGGGGGATTCTATACTAATGGGGGGTGCTGCACTGAGGGGGATTCTATATTAATGGGGGGCGCTGCACTGAGGGGGATTCTATACTAATGGGGGGCGTTGCACTGAGGGGGATTCTATACTAATGGGGGCGCTGCACTGGGGGATTCTATACTAATGGGGGCTCTGCACTGGGGGGGATTCTATACTAATGGGGGGCGCTGCACTGAGGGGGATTCTATACTAATGGGGGGCGCTGCACTGAGGGGGATTCTATACTAATGGGGGGCGCTGCACTGGGGGATTCTATACTAATGGGGGCTCTGCACTGGGGGGATTCTTTACTAATGGGGGGCTCTGCGCTGAGGGGGATTCTATACAAATGGGGCTCTGCACTGAGGGGGATTCTATACTAATGGGGGCTCTGCACTGAGGGGGATTCTATACTAATGGGGGGCTCTGCACTGAGGGGGATTCTATACTAATGGGGGGCTCTGCACTGAGGGGGATTCTATACTAATGGGGGCTCTGCACTGAGGGGGATTCTATACTAATAGGGGGCTCTGCACTGAGGGGGATTCTATACTAATAGGGGCTCTGCACTGAGGGGGATTCTATACTAATGGGGGCTCTGCACTGAGGGGGATTCTATACTAATGGGGGGCGCTGCACTGAGGGGGATTCTATACTAATGGGGGGCTCTGCACTGATGGGGATTCTATACTAATGGGGGGCTCTGCACTGAGGGGGATTCTATACTAATGGGGGGCTCTGCACTGAGGGGGATTCTATACTAATGGGGGGCTCTGCACTGAGGGGGATTCTATACTAATGGGGGGCTCTGCACTGAGGGGGATGTCTATACTAATGGGGGGCTCTGCACTGAGGGGGATGTCTATACTAATGGGGGCTCTGCACTGAGGGGGATACTATACAAATGGGGGGCTCTGCACTGAGGGGGGAATCTATACTAATGGGTCTGCACTGAGGGGGGATTCTATACTAATGGGGGGCGCTGCACTGAGGGGGATTCTATACTAATGGGGGGCTCTGCACTGATGGGGATTCTATACTAATGGGGGGCTCTGCACTGAGGGGGATTCTATACTAATGGGGGGCTCTGCACTGAGGGGGATTCTATACTAATGGGGGGCTCTGCACTGAGGGGGATTCTATACTAATGGGGGGCTCTGCACTGAGGGGGATGTCTATACTAATGGGGGGCTCTGCACTGAGGGGGATGTCTATACTAATGGGGGCTCTGCACTGAGGGGGATTCTATACAAATGGGGGGCTCTGCACTGAGGGGGGAATCTATACTAATGGGTCTGCACTGAGGGGGGATTCTATACTAATGGGGGGCTCTGCACTGAGGGGGGGATTTTATACTGATGGGGGAGTCTGCACTGACGGGGGATTCTATACTGATGGGGGTCAGCACTGGGGGGGGGGGGTGTATGTACTGATGGGGCGGTCTGCACTGAGGTGGGAGGTTGATACTGATGGAGGGGGGTCTGCAGACTCTGTACTGAGGGAGGGTTTCTGTACTGATGGGAGGTCTGTACTGAGGGAGGGGGTCAGTACTTAGTGGGGGGTCTATACTGAGGAAAGGGGGTCTGCACTGAGCGGGGGTCTGTACTGATGGAGGGGGTCTGTACTGAGGGAGGGGAGTCTGTACTTAGTGGGGGGGTCTATATTGATGGAAGGGGGTCTGTACTGAGGGAGGGGGGCTATATTGATGGAGTGGGGTCTGTAGTTAGTGGAGGGGGGTCTGTACTGAGGTAGTTGGTGGAGGGGGGTGACACCAATTTTTTTGGCACCGGGTGACACCAACCCTAGTGACGCCACTGGTGGGGTGAAGTACGCTCTGTGTAGGAACTTAAATTGTATGAACCTGTCTTTCGCCGCTATCATGGAAGGAATGTAGGAAATGAAACACTCCTTCCATTCCTCTTCATCCAGGGAAGGGATATCAACCCTCCATTTTTCCCATGTCTTAGTTAGTTTGGTGTCATACTGTACTGTGAGGTATAGATATAACGTTGAAAGTGGCTTCCCCATCACGCTAGAAATCAGGAGCCGTTCAATGGAGTCTGGTTCCAAAATAAGGGGCAGGGAACTGAGCTTCAAAAGCGTGCTTTAGCTGCCAGTATCTAAATTGGAAGGAGGATGGGATAGCAAATGATTGCCTCAGGGCCTGGAAAGTCTTAAGCCTACCATCCTGAACTATATGTTTTAGTGAGAGAATATCCTTTTTTGCCCAGATAGAGGGGTCTGGTATACTATGAAGGTGAGGGAGCATGGGATTGCCCCATAGGGGCATATGAGGTGAGATATGATTAGGTTTCCCATATATCCTCCTGGCCTCCTGCCAGACCCTTACAGTGGTTTGCATCGGAGTTGTCATGGACAGACTAGCCCAAAGTCCACGAAACGGAAGGTTGCTCAGGGCTGCAAAAGAACCCAAAATGGCTGCTTCGAGAGTAACAGCAGGATTCTGTGCGGGCTGGGAGAACCACCACCGAATCGTAACAAGAACAGCTGCCCAGTAATAAATTTGAAAGTTCGGTAGTGCCAGTCCCCCCCCAGATAATGGGAGATATAGGATCTGCTTGGCCACCCTGGGTGGCCTCCCAGCCCACACAAAGTGTGTCAGCAGACTCTCCAACCTTTGGAAAAAAGCCCTAGGGAAATGGATGGGTGTGTTGCGGAAAAAATATAAGTATTTGGGAAGGTAAATCATTTTTAGCAGATTTACTCTGCCAACCGGGGTCAGTGGGAGGGAACGCCAAGAAGCACACTTAGCCGTTAGCTGTGTCATAAGTGGTCACAGATTATCGTCCATATAGTCCTGGACTTTACCACTAATCTTGATCCCTAGGTACTTGAAGTCCTCTACCCATTTAAGCTGCGCGTGTGGGATCCTAGGGGTCGACTGATGGAGCGGGAACAGTATCGACTTATCCCAATTAATACGGATCCACAAGTACCCGCCGAATCGGTTGATTAGACCTAGTGCAGTCTGCAGGGAGGACGACGCGTCCGCCAAATAGAGCAGAGCGTCATCCACATACAGCGAAATCTTCTCCTCGATTGGGCCCACCTGAAGCCCCCTCACCCCGGGGTCAGCCCGCAGCAGTATAGCCAGGGGCTCCATCGCCAAGGCAAATAAGCCCGGGGAGAGGGGACACCCCTGTCTCGTACCCCGAAACAATTTAAACTTCTCTGATAGACAACCATTGGTGCGTATTCTGGCTGAAGGACTATGATATAGCATGCAGAGCCATTTCGTGAAGCCCGGGCCAAACCCAAATCGCGAGAGCACCTCCCATAAGTAGCCCCACTCGATGGAATCAAAAGCCTTCTCCGCGTCGAGTGAGGCCACCACTCCTCCGGACTCCCCATCCGCCCTGTCTATATGAGTATAAAGACGTCTAATGTTGATGTCAGTACCTCTCCCGGGCATGAAGCCTGTTTGATCCCTGTGGATCAGGGCAGTGATGACAAGGTTAAGCCTATTGGCCAGTACTTTTGCCAGGACCTTTGCATCCACATTCAGGAGGGATATGGGGCGATACGAGGAGCATAAAGTAGGGTCCTTCCCGGGCTTGGGGATCACCACTATGATCGCTTCACTCATTGTATCCGGGAGTTTCTCGAGGCACGTCGACGCAGAGAAGAGGCCCTGAAGCTTGTCTACTAGTTCTGCAGCGTATTGTTTGTAAAATTCTACAGGGATACCATTGGGTCCCGGTGTTTTCCCCGTCTGCATTGATTTGAGTGCCCGGAGTATTTCCAAGGATGTAATTGGGGCGTCAAGCTTATCACGATATGTTACCGTAAGGGTTCGGATATCAATATTGTCTAGGTATGCCACCAGATCCTCCTCCCTATAGTCTGCCCTGGACATGTAGAGGGATTTGTAGAATTCCGCGAAGCAGCTATTGATCTCTTCCGGTGTGTGGACTGTCTGTCCCGAGGGGTCTCTGATGTGGGAAATGCTCATCCCCCCGCTTGTTCCCTGGAGAGCCAGGCCAACAAACGGCCCTCTCGCTCCCCCTGCTCAAAAATCCATTGGGATTGAGCCAACATTTTTTTCTGGGTAAGAGAGGTTTAAAGACGAACCACCTCCGATGTCATAAATTGTAAAAGTGAGTAGTGTATAGGGTCCCGGGTACGAACAAAGAGAATCTCTGCGCTACTCGCCTCTCTCTCAGCCCTTACCAACTCTGCCCTGCGCTCCCCACGGACTCTGGCTATAATGGTCTGGTAATGTCCCCTCGTCGTGGCCTTGAATGCATCCCAGACAACTGTGGGGTCAGCAGAGCCCACATTTACCACCCAGAAGTCAAGCAGCTCCGTTCTGAATTGAGAGTCTACAGCCTTGTCTGAAATCCAAAACCTCGAGAGCCTCCATATCTTGTCTACAGGGCCCAGTGAAAGGTCCAATGACAACAACAGGGGCGCGTGGTCAGAGATTCCTCTAGGGAGTATTCATATATCTGTAACCCGTGGGAGGACCGGACTTCCCGCAAAGACTAAGTCTATTCGGGAGAACGTCCTATGAGAGGCCGAGTGGCATGTGTATGCCCTGGTCTGGGGGTGTCTCCACCTCCACACATCAGTCAGGCCATATGTGTCTGCCCACTCGGTCAACCCAGGATGGTGATATCCCGCAGATGCCAGTCTATCAAGATCCGGATCAGGGACTAGATTGAAATCACCCAATATAATGTTATCAGATGCAAATTCAGCTATCTTGCCGGTGATCTGGTTGAGCACCAGTAGTGAAGCCGGAGGAGGCAAATATAAACCCACAATGGTCCATGTTAGAGAGTATATTTTAGCATGTATGATGACATAACGACCATCAGGGTCCAGGGCCAAATCCAGGAGCCGGAAAGGAAGGGATTTCAGTATCAGAATAGTGACACCCCTGGAAAAACTGGAGTGCGTAGAGTGGTAGTGATAACCCACCCACGTTTTTTTGAGGGCCAGAACTCTACTTCCTATTAAATGCGTTTCCTGGAGCACACATATATGTGGGTTATAAGCTTTAAGGAATTGGAACACCAGGGAACGCTTAACCGGGGAGTTCAGTCCCCTAGTGCCAGGAAACGATGTTAAGGGAGGACATGGTTACTCAGAATGATAATGTTAGGGTCAATGTAGGTCGTGGCTCCCGAACTGGACCCCCGGACCCATAACGGACATACCTGAAAACATTGCAATGCTGATGAGTCAATTTTAAAAAAAAAACAATTGTAAAACAAAACCAAACTGAAAACAGTCCAACTTCTAACGTAAATTAAAACAGCCCCATTAGGGGAACTTTCCCCACCCCACCTGACCAATTCAATCAATTCAGCTCGCCGGCTGCAACAGGGGGTCCGTGGAAGAGGCGAGCCCAACCCCCCTAGATTGCACACTGGGGGGCAAGCAACAGTTCAAGCGGCCCTTCGAATGTGAGAACTCCGCTAATGGATTATAACAGGCTGTGAGGTATTAAAAGTCAAACAGAGAAGAAGTAAATCATATTGCGACCCCACAGTGAAGTCGATCCATCATTAAGAGGATACCCAGAACAGGAACTTCAATGCTCCCTGAGGGGGCATGCAGGTAACAAGAAGCCTCATAGCTCAACAGTCTCCTGACCAAATGCTTTGGCAGGGGCATTAACTTAGAGTTTTCCTGATAGGGGATAGTTAGTTACCCCCCTCAAGTCTGAACACATCATGGGGATGAACTGGGCACAACCTGTGCAACAAAACTAAGTCATCCATGGAGCAGTTCGTATGTGAATTCAGACTTGGGCCCAGGTTGTTACAAGTAAACAATAAAGAGGACATTCGGCGTATACCGATTGGTCGGTCAACGAATCTGTGGCAGGGAATCCAGCCAGGCAGTGGCCTCCCTCGGCGTGGTGAAAAATCAAGTCGTCTCGCCATCCTGGATCCTCAAGCGAGCAGGGAAGAGTACACTATAGCGAATGTTGCGTGATCTCAGTGCCGCCTTAACCTGGTCAAACGATTTCCTGAGTTTTTGGGTCTCTACCGAATAGTCAGGGAAGATCATCAGTTTAGTGTTCTGAAATCTTAGGTCCCCACGAAGAACTTCATCCCTGTCTCTAAGATTAAGGAGACGGAGTATGAAGGTGTGAGGAGGGGATCCAGGAGGCCCTGACTTAGGCGGTATACGGTGTGCCCTCTCGACTGTGTAGTAGGGTGACCATCGGGCTTCCGGTAGGAGGTCACGCAGCAGGCCTTCTATGAAGGAGGTAGGGTTGTTCCCCTCCGGTAAACCGATAATACGAAGATTATTGCGCCGGTTTCTGTTCTCCGCATCTTCAGCTCTGTATTCTAAGGCCTTTACTTTGGTCTGAAGCGTACGGAGTGTTGCTCCATGTTCCGCCACGGTGTCTTCAGTGTTAGTCAATCTTTGTTCCGTCTCGATAACTCGCGACCTAATTTTGTCTATCTTGACGGATTAGACCCATATCCAGCTGAACAGCCTCTATTTTTGTTGTTAATGTGGATTGACAAGTTGCGATGGCCGCCATGACGTCCGCCAGCCAGGGGGGACGAGAGTCGTCCGACTCCATGATGCTTGTCTGTGAGGCTCTATGCGCGATGCGTATGGTATGGGCCTCCGGAGTGGGACAGGTGGGCGTCTGAGGGAAGTCCGACTGTGGCGGAAAGGTCAACCTTTTGCACCCTTTGCTATATTTTGTACTAGAAGACCTGCGCCTCATTCAGATTGTCAAGGCCCTGATCTGGGCAATAATTAGTGGCTGGCTGTGGGAGTCTATCAGGGGGTTCAGGGGTATGCAGTCAGTATATTCAGAGCTGTACGTGCCCCCCAGAGAGTCTACCCCCTCACCTGCAGGTTGAGTAAGATCAGGGCTGTCCTCAGACTTCCACAGGCCTACAGGGACTTTCAGTGTGTCTCTCCCAGGGTGTCAGGGGAAGAGATGGTCCAGGGCCTGCTCCACTATCCAGATAGAGACCCCCAGCTGTCCCAAGCTCCCCTCCTCCAGATCCCTGGGGTCAGTCTCCCTCTCAGCTGTTCCGGCGGCCTCGGGTCCTCAGGAAAGGCCGCGGTTGCGGCCTAGCTGTTCGTGGGGCTTGAGGATGAAGTCAGAGCCGATTCCGCGGCCGTGGCTAGGCTTGAGCCTTCACCCGAGGCCCATGGTTGGCCGTGATGTTTTCCGGGAGCGCCGATCGCGCCAGGGATCATCCGAGCCGCGGCGCGCCAGGAAAGGCTGCGGCCTAGTGCCTTGAGGTAGGCCGGAACGTCTGACGGCCCCGATCACGGCCCCAGAGCGAAACTCTCCTCTCCCCTCAAGAGCCAGAGGGTCTGCGAGACCCCCAGAGACAGCAGGGATGTGTCCGGAGGATCTAAGAGGCTGATGGATCCGGATTATACCAGCGACGTGCGAAGCTCTCTGAGAAGCAGCCGCTCACATCGCCATCTTGGCCACGCCCCCGGCATCGACTTTTCTAAATACCAACTTTGCAACATGATTGCTATGGATGAAACTGCAGTGTTTATGGGTCAAGGAGCCCAAATGACAATTGAACAAAGGGGTGCCTCCTCAATGTACGTTCCCTCCACTGGTCACGAAAGTTCACGTGTTACCTGTATTTTGGCAATTCGTCTGGATGGAACGAAAGCCACATCTGTTATCATCAGTAAGGGCAAGAAAGATATGATTGAACGTGTTTCCAGCATTTATGTTCTTGAAACCGAAAAAGCCTGGTGCACACAAGCAGTTATAAGGAAGTGGCTTGATTGAATGCTGCCACTTGTTTTGCGAGGTGGCCAAAGAGGTCTGCTAGTCTGGGATTCAGCCAGCACTCACCATGCTAAAGACATGAAGAACTTCCTTGCAGAGAGAAGAATAGATCAAATAATGATTCCTGCAGGAATGACTGCCTATCTGCAGACTCTTGATATTGCAATAAACAAGCCATTCAAAGACCATTTGCGTATGGAAATTAACGACTACATTGAAAAAAGAATGACAAGAAATCAGTGTGGAAACTTTGTGAAACCTAGCCTGCAAGTGGTCGTGATTTGGGTGAAGAATTCATGGGATAAAATCACTGACAGTGTTGTTGCCAATGCACTCTGAGCAGGTTACAAGGATAAGAGCTGCTCATTTCATGAGAGCTCTATTGCTCAACATAAAAGATTGGGGCCAATGGTTCTAAAGGAAATGGAGTCGCAAGAAATTCAGGATGGAATTCCAAGTTTGGAAAGTTATGACGATGTTCCAGAAGAAGACGACTTAACTGTAATTGAATAAATGCTGATTGTTGTACCATGCTTAATAAAAATAAGACACCCCCTGAAAATAAGCCATAGTGTGTTTTCTTGAGGAAAAATAAATATAAGACGGTGTCTTATTTTCGGGGAAACACGGTACGTGTAGTCATTTCATGGGTGTCCTTGTCACCAATGTCTCATCCCAGCACATTCTTTTATGAGACAGAGAAAAGGGAGGGGGTCTGCAGAGAGCTAATATCACTCACAAGATTTAGAACTAAAGGTTCCAGCATTCACACACAAACATCAATTTCTCTCTAAAATCACTTACATTTTTCCCATTTGTACACAACACATGCATATCATTCTCTCACTTTCTTTTAACTCTTTTTTTTTTTTTTTCCTGCTTAAATTCTGCTTTCCTTATTTTGTTCTAATATCCTTTGCATCCCATGTATTGTAATCCCATACTTCACATACTCTAGCTTCTATGATTCTATGATCAGACGGGCAGCCATAGTGCTCATCCCATCTTCCCTCTCTGACCACATATAAAGTATTCTGTTTTAACTCTCATTTGTCTGTTTTGACTTTACTAGTTGTAGGGTCTGACCCCAAACCCATCCCACAACTTAACATCAAAATGTCCCTTTCTGTCTAGTGTTAATTGTCACCCTTGATCCATCCTGCTCACATAGCTATCTGTTTTACTCTGCATGATTCTTAGTCCCTCTGGACTTTGGTAACCCAGTTACCCATTGTGGATCCCTGTCCACTCTAACCATTTATCTAGGGGCTCAGTATAGGCAGAACCTCACCTTCGGTTCATATATTTTATAGCACTCCTCTTACGCTGGGCATTTTTTGAGGGTCTTTTACCCTTCATTCCCTTACTTAATTTAATGCCCATAATGACTGGTCAGTCTTCTCTCTTCTCTACTTGTGCCTATACCCTCTTGCCTCTAAACTACTTTTTATCTAGCAGATGTACTACATATACCTGTGAAAAGCACTATTCTTCCCTTTCTTATCTATAACACTCCAATGGACAGTAGACAGTGACAACATAACATATAACCACCAATCAATATGATTAAGGGGAGTAAAATAGGTACCCTTTGTCCCGAAAATGCCTTACCGATCAAGGAAGTCTGATAACTCAAATGTAAGCAAAAATCTTACTTCAGCCGGCTGATTATCAGAAATTCCCGGATCGTCTCAAGCTCCTCGTTTCGGATTCTCGGGGTCACCTGTAAATCCCCTTCTAGGCAACACTCGCCATCTGACATGGAATTTTATAGATGGGCAACTCCTATCCTCATATTGATTAGTGGTTCCAAATGATTAACTACTGCAGTAGGGAACAGATACACTCAGCATCTTTCCAAATAACTGTTCTGCTTTATTATGATGTAATTGAAGGTTTTTATAGACATGATTACATAGGTATCACATTAATATTACAATTGTAAGTTTATGGTAACAAGGGGCATAACATAGGCAGACTAATTCTAATCAGGACTCGAAAGAGTGCAAACCTCTAATGAAAACATTATTAGTGCTGTGTGCACTGCGAGGGCAGTGTTCAATACATACAAAATAGAATACAGTTATATACAGAACTTACAAATTTCCTTTACAATGTGTTACAACTGTTAATGCATTATGAGTGTGCCTGATGTTGTGTTCCCTTGTGGCTAATGGTCTACCCTTATGTTCTTTATGCAAGTTCTAGTGCCTTCACTGTTTGGACTTTAGTGTTAGGATTGGAAGACATTTTTATGCAGACCGTTTACATTTGAATTCTTCTTTTACTTTTGAAAGCCAAATCAGGAACAATTTATTTTGGCAAAACAATTTATTTTCCGTTTTCTTGGTTTATTTCAAGGTACACTTTTTGTCTGCTTTACAAAAATCCTAAATGAAGGATTTTGCTGTTGAACTGAGCGAACAGTGAAACAAAAAATCATGGTGAAAAAACCAAAGCATATTAAAACAAAAAAAGAAATGTTGCATCTCACTGATCCTTAAATGTGGAGGTGGTTTCTTTTCCAAATATTTTTCTTTATTTTTACCTAGTGATCCTGCCAGTAACACACTTCCTATCTTAGGCCCTTTCACACGATAGACCCGCTCGGATCTTCCTGTCCATTTTTCAGGCGGATCCGAACAGGCCACCCATTGACTTGTATGGGCAGGCAGATGTCAGCGGAGATGTGTCTGATGACACCCGTCTGCCATCCGATCTGACAAGATCCACTGAAAACAGACGGATGAAAACAGACATGCTGTCTGTTTTCTTCCGATCTTCCCATAGAGATCAGCGGGGCTCTGACAGGTCCGTCCCTGCACAGTGAGCAGAGACATACCTGTCATCCGCTGGATCTGCCCCGTGTGAAAGGGGCCTTAGGGTAAACGTGTTTACTCGCCCTACTGTATTTTTAGAGGACCAGTGTTGTCAGCTTTGGCTGCTCTCCTGATTCAGACTAAAAACAACTTGCCCTCTCCTCATTTGCATTACATAAAGAGAAGGTGCTGTAGTTCACAGAAGATAGCTGAGCAGCTATAAAACATTGTTTGAGGTATCAATTCAGTGCACAGGAAGTGTCACAAAATTTCTGACATCAATAGGTATTTTCTTAATTTTACATCACAGGATACAGGGTACTTTATATTCATGCCTACTTGGGTTATGCTGCCACCTTCAGATGGATGGATACAAGCCAAAAATGGAAGATGTTTCCTACTCATGCATAACCCCTCCTTGCTCAACTAAGCCTCAGTTATAAGCCTGTATCCTTAGGAAATGAATGTACCTACAGATGTCTCTATGAAGATCTTTTTCTGAGTTTAGTCTTTCGAGCCTATTCTGAACACCCCTGCTGGAGGAAAGAAAGGCTTCATCTGAGTTGGTTGCTGTGGCTAGCAGACCAAAAGACCAGTATCTGGACCCTGTAAGCATAAGGGAGGATGACTTGTACTGCTGCTGGTCAGCAGCACTAGATTGTGTGGGCAATGGTCTCTAAAGGCCCGGTGGAGCGAGCTGGCGGTGACGAGTGAAGATTGGGCCTGCGGGCCCTACAAAATGATGCAGTGTTCAAAAGGGGCAGGCCAAAACAACGTCATCTTGTGCTTCTGTGTGGGTGCCATCAGTGCCAGGGCACAGCAAGTATTTGGGACACTTGTTCCCTGCGGGTCACTGGCAATTAGGTGTTCTGCTTTGTGCCTATGCTCCTCTCAGCTGGGTGGCTACTCTCTATTGGGTATCAAAGTCCTACCACTCAGCAAGCCATGACCTTGGCAGAGAGGTGTAGGGGAGGACAATGGGGTGGGCTCCTCAATCCTTCTATCAGGTAGGGAGGACCCCCTGCACAGTTTGCCCTGTAATGGCTCCCCAAAGGGTCATATTAGCACTGAATCCCTGACCTTATCTGGTATTTTCACCATCTCAGGTACATAGCCCAGTTCCTTTGAGTCAAGGGAGGATTTTCCAGCAGCCATGTCTGGGTTGCAAGATTAGTTCTCAGGATTTTTGACTGGTTTGGGATGCTCTCCTCCCCCTTTGTGAGAGAATGCGGCATTAGAGGGACATCCCCAAGATGAAGAAAAGAAAGAGAAGGAAGCTGTTGAGGATTGGAAATTATTTGTAAACTAGGCCTATCAGGAGGTGTACTGGGGTCTGGAGCTGTCACAATTGACCACGGTGGGCTTCTTGATGACGTGGTATGCAGTAACCTGAAGTTACCACTGTCGGAATACTTTTCCCCCTAAAGTCACTGGTCCTGGTGGCCGCCAAAACATCCCAAGTCCATCCACTGCATCCTCACTTACAGGTAATGATGTATGACGATTGGGCCCACCCAGAGAATGTGATTTGTACCTGTGATTGAAACATTTCACTATGAGTTCTACAAGAAATGGGGTGCTCTAACTGTTGATCCAACCATTTCCTACCGGTGTTGTCTACTGCCTGTACATTTATGGACAGTTTGTAAAAATCATCAGATTTTTTACTTGTCCGTAAATGGACACAGAGTGCACGTAAAAGAGTACATGCGCAGTTCCAAAGCCAGCCGAATGCTACTGGGGTGGAGTCAAACTGTGCAGCAGCGGGGTGGGTGCCAGGAGGGTGTGCGCCTGAGCTGAGCGGCTACTCGAGCCTGCATGTTATGTCATTGCGCACATATCAGGTACATGCATACAAAAAAATGCCTGACGTGCCTTTTCCCGCCAGCGACCATTCCTTGCCAAGGAGCAGAGGGGGACAGACCCCGTCTGGTAATGTATATCACCCACTTACGCTGCCTGCCACCTGCCTGCTGCTGCCCACCAACTCTCTCTCTCTCTCATCATCCGTGATGGCATCAATAGGTGATGTAGCACTGGCGTGCCCGGGGGGGAGGGGGGGCTAGGCAATGTCTATGGAGCAGTGAGATCTGGGCCTGGGTTTGACTCTGGGACATTTTTGAAGCTAAGCCTGGGGGCAATGAATGAAGCAGTCTTTCTCAGTCTCTGGGGCAATGAATGGAGCAGTCACAATCAGTCTCTGAGTGCAATGAACCAGATGGGGAGAGGTCTCAAGGATTCTATTTCAACTTGTTTACAGTTCTCAATCCAAATTTAGACTTTTCTGGACCCCGAGGGTCCCAAGAAGTTCCTGAAGGTACAAAAAATGGAGTCTACTGGGTCAATGATTGCTTTGCTTCATCAGTAGAATTTCTTGGTGTAAGTGGATATCAAGGATGCCCATCTACACATCAACATTTTCCAGCCTCACCAACTTTTCTGCAATTTGCAGTGGAGGATCATCAGTTTCTAGTGCTTGACGTGGCACAGGCGTAGTTACTGCTTCTGCAGGAGAAATGGCTGTCTGTTCGATCCCAGGTGGAGTCCCTGAGATTGTTGGAAAGTGCCTTGATTAAGGCATGCATAAGGGCATTGAAGAAGATGGTAGCTGCCTTCAATGTGGCCCTCTATGCACAGTTCCATTCCAGAGCTCTTTACCTTAATCTCTTGTCAGTATGGGACAAATCTAAGAAGTTCTTAGACCTGCCAATGTAAATGACTCCCAAGACCAGGTCAGCTTTGGAATAGTGCATATCCATGCAGTTACTGGAAAATCTTTACTTCCGATAAATTGGAAGATCTTTTAGGATGGACGCTAGCCTGCTGGGCTGGGGAGGTGTTCTGGAGAACCTCTTGGTTCAGGGAATGTGGCTGTCAGAGCAGTAGAAGTTGCTGATCAACATCCTTCAGGAATTTCATCTGGCTCTCCTACACTGGTCTGTCTACCTTCAGGGTGCAGTCAGACAATGCCACAATTGTGGCATACAGCAACCATCAAGGAGGAACAAGGAGTTGCGCTGCTCAGGAAGAGCAGACCTGAAATTGTCTTGGATGGGATCTCATGTTCTGGCTATCTTCAATTTACACATTCCCAGCATGAAAAATTGGCAGACAGATTTTCTCACTTTTGAAGGTGTTTGTGAAGATTTGTCTGCAGTGGGAGGCACTGGATGTGGATCTCTTGGCATTCAAATTTATTACCATCAGCTACATCACTAGCCTAGTCTCAAATTACCAACCTAATCGCCCTCTCTGTTCCTCCCAGGACCTCCTGCTCTCTAGCTCCCTCATCACCTCCTCCCATATCCGCCTCCAGGACTTCTCCCGAGTCTCACCCATCCTCTGGAATTCCCTACCCCAATCTGTCAGACTGTCTCAAAATTAGGGATGAGCTTCGAGTTCGAGTCGAACTCATGTTCGACTCGAACATTGGCTGTTCGTAAGTTCGCCGAACAGCGAACAATTTGGGGTGTTCGCAGGAAAATTCGAATGCCGCGGAACACCCTTTAAAAGTCTATGGGAGAAATCAAAAGTGCTAATTTTAAAGGCTAATATGCAAGTTATTGTCATAAAAAGTGTTTGGGGACCCAGGTCCTGCCCCAGGGGACATGGATCAATGCAAAAAAAAGTTTTAAAAACGGACGTTTTTTCAGGAGCAGTGATTTTAATAATGCTTAAAGTCAAACAATAAAAGTGTAATATCCCTTTAAATTTCGTACCTGGGGGTATGCCTGTAAAGGGGCGCATGTTTCCTGTGTTTAGAACAGTCTGACAGCAAAATGACATTTTGAAGGAAAAAACTCATTTAAAACTACCCGCGGCTATTGCATTGCCGACAATACACATAGAAGTTCATTGATAAAAACGGCATGGGAATTCCCCAAAGGGGAACCCCGAACCAAAATTAAAAAAAAAAAAATGACGTGGGAGTCCCCCTAAATTCCATACCAGGCCCTTCAGGTCTGATATGGATATTAAGGGGAACCCCGGCCAAAATGTAAAAAAAAAAAACGACGTGGGGTTCCCCCTAAATTCCATACCAGACCCTTCAGGTCTGGTATGGATTTTAAGGGGAACCCCGCACCAAAAAAAAAAAAAAAAAAACGGCGTGGGGTCCCCCTAAAAATCCATACCAGACTCTTATCCGAGCACGCAACCTGGCAGGCCGCAGGAAAAGAGGGGGGGACGAGAGTGCGGCCCCCCCCCTCCTGAACCGTACCAGGCCACATGCCCTCAACATTGGGAGGGTGCTTTGGGGTAGCCCCCCAAAACACCTTGTCCCCATGTTGATGAGGACAAGGGCCTCATCCCCACAACCCTGGTCGGTGGTTGTGGGGGTCTGCGGGCGGGGGGCTTATCTGAATCTGGAAGCCCCCTTTAAAAAGGGGACCCCCAGATCCCGGCCCCCCCCTGTGTGAAATGGTAAGGGGGTCAAAAATGTTAAAAATGACAAGAGACAGTTTTTGACAATTCCTTTATTTAAATACTTCTTCTTTCTTCTATCTTCCTTCATCTTCTGGTTCTTCTGGCTCTTCTGGTTCTTCCTCCGGCGTTCTCGTCCAGCATCTCCTCCGCTGCGTCTTCTATCTTCTTCTCCTCGGGCCACTCCGCACCCATGGCATGGGGGGAGGCTCCCGCTCTTCTCTTCTTCTCTTCTTCTTTTCTTCTCTTCTTCATTTTCTTCTCCGGGCCGCTCCTCACACATGCTAGCATGGAGGGAGGCTCCCGCTGTGTGACGGCGCTCCTCGTCTGACAGTTCTTAAATAATGGGGGTGGGGCCACCCGGTGACCCCGCCCCCCTCTGACGCACGGTGACTTGACGGGACTTCCCTGTGACGTCACGGGGAATGCCACAGGGAAGTCCTGTCATGTCCCGTGCGTCAGAGGGGGGCGGGGTCACCGGGTGGCCCCGCCCCCCGTTATTTAAGAACTGTCAGACGAGGAGCACCGTCACACAGCGGGAGCCTCCCTCCATGCCAGCATGGATGCGGAGCGGCCCGGAGAAGAAAATGAAGAAGAGAAGAAGATGAAGAAGAAGAGAAGAGCAGGAGCCTCCCCCCATGCCATGGGTGCGGAGCGGCCCGAGGAGAAGAAGATAGAAGACGCCGCGGAGGAGATACTGGACGAGAACGCCGGAGGAAGAACCAGAAGAGCCAGAAGATGAAGGAAGATAGAAGAAAGAAGAAGTATTTAAATAAAGGAATTGTCAAAAACTGTCTCTTGTCATTTTTAACATTTTTGACAGTTTTTTAGTGAAATGGTAGGGGTACTTTTGTACCCCCTTACCATTTCACACAGGGGGGGGCCGGGATCTGGGGGTCCCCTTGTTAAAGGGGGCTTCCAGATTCCGATAAGCCCCCCGCCCGCAGACCCCCACAACCACCGGCCAGGGTTGTGGGGATGAGGCCCTTGTCCTCATCAACATGGGGACAAGGTGTTTTGGGGGGCTACCCCAAAGCACCCTCCCAATGTTGAGGGCATGTTGCCTGGTACGGTTCAGGAGGGGGGGGCCGCACTCTCGTCCCCCCCTCTTTTCCTGCGGCCTGCCAGGTTGCGTGCTCGGATAAGAGTCTGGTATGGATTTTTGGGGGGACCCCACGCCGTTTTTTGTTTTTTTTTTTGGCGCGGGGTTCCCCTTAAAGTCCATACCAGACCTGAAGGGTCTGGTATGGAATTTAGGGGGAACCCCACGTCATTTTTTTTTTTTTTAATTTTGGCCGGGGTTCCCCTTAATATCCATACCAGACCTGAAGGGCCTGGTATGGAATTTAGGGGGACTCCCACGTCATTTTTTTTATTTTGGTTCGGGGTTCCCCTTTGGGGAATTCCCATGCCGTTTTTATCAATGAACTTCTATGTGTATTGTCGGCAATGCAATAGCCGCGGGTAGTTTTAAATGAGTTTTTTCCTTCAAAATGTCATTTTGCTGTCAGACTGTTCTAAACACAGGAAACATGCGCCCCTTTACAGGCATACTATAGACACCCCCAGGTACGAAATTTAAAGGGATATTACACTTTTATTGTTTGACTTGAAGCATTATTAAAATCACTGCTCCTGAAAAAACGTCAGTTTTTAAAACTTTTTTTTGCATTGATCCATGTCCCCTGGGGCAGGACCCAGGTCCCCAAACACTTTTTATGACAATAACTTGCATATTAGCCTTTAAAATTAGCACTTTTGATTATTCATGTTCGTGTCCCATAGACTTTAACAGTGTTCGCGTGTTCGAACAAACTTTTTTCCTGTTCGCATGTTCTGGTGCGAACCGAACAGGGGGGTGTTCGGCTCATCCCTACTCAAAATTTATCCACTTTTAGGCGATCCCTGAAAACTTTCCTCTTCAGAGAAGCCTATCCTGCCTCCATCTAACAACTGCACTATTTTCTCCATTAGCTCATCCCCCCAGCTATTACCCTTTTGTATAACTTGACCCTCCCTCCTAGATTGTAAGCTCTAACGAGCAGGGCCCTCTGATTCCTCCTGTATTGAATTGTATTGTACTTTTACTGTCCTCCCTAATGTTGTAAAGTGCTGCGTAAACTGTTGGCGCTATATAAATCCTGTATAATAATAATAATTACCAAACCGGACAGGTTTTTGTCGGCGACCAAAGACCTTCAGGGGTTTGTGGTGAATGCCATGGTGACTACTTAGGATACGTTTGCTCTGATCTATGCTTTCCCTTCACTGTAGCTTCTTCCTCACCTGATGTGCAGGATAAAGGTGAAGGGCATTCGGCTGATTCTGATGACACCTGCTTGGTCGAGAAGAACATGGTATGCAGACATCGACATTTGATTCTTAACGCTGCACTGTTTTCACTTTATCATACATTGAAGGTCTACTTCACCTGGCATGAGGCTTGTAAGTTCCATCCCCAACAGTATGTTTTGGGCACATTTCGGCTTTTCTCCAGTCTGGGGTGGAGATAACTCTGGTTTAAGTTTTTGTAAGGCTGCTACCTGGTCTTCTCTTCAATTCACATGTTTACGAAGGTCTGCCAGATAAATATTTATGCCCCTGCACACACCAGTTATGGGTGAAAGGTCTTGCAAGCAGCTTTGAAGTGGGGAGGGTGGGCACTCACTCGTCCCTCTCCCTTTGCTGACCTGCCGGGCTGCATGCTCGGATTAAGGGTCTGGTATGAATTTTGGGGGGGACCCCACGCCATTTTGTTTTCATAATTTTTTTTTTTAGCCGGCAAATTTTTATTAATTTTTTAAAATTCAGCTGTCAGCGGGGAAGCCCGCTGATGCCTGATGACTCATCGGTTGTTAATGATGCGACAGCTGGCTTCCCGGCTTGCCCCTTAGCAGCCAGCTATATACAGTGCATCGCTAGACATACATCATATACCTATAAATATGAATAACTGGTTATGAATATAAATCATTGAAGTAAAAAAGTGTGTGTGTATGTATATATATATATATATATATATATATATACACAGTGGGGCGAAAAAGTATAGTCAGCCATCAATTGTGCATGTTCTCCCACTTAAAAAAGATGAGTGAGGCCTGTAATTGTCATCATAGGTTTACCTCAACTATGAGAGACAAAATGTGGAAACAAATCCAGACAATCACATTGTCTGATTTTTGAAAGAATTTATTTGCAAATTATGGTGGAAAATAAGTATTTGGTCACCTACAAACAAGCAAGATTTCTGGCTCTCACAGACCTGTTCTTCTTTAGGAGGCTCCTCTGTCCTCCACTCATTACCTGTATTAATGGCACCTGTTTGAACTTGTTATCAGTATAAAAGACACCTGTCCACAACCTCAAACAGTCACACTCCAAACTCCACTATGGTGAAGACCAAAGAGCTGTCGAAGGACACCAGAAACAAAATTGTAGACCTGTACCAGGCTAGGAAGACTGAATCTGCAATAGGCAAGCAGCTTGGTGTGAAGAAATCAACTGTGGGAGCAATAATTAGAAAATGGAAGACATACAAGGCCACTGATAATCTCCCTCGATCTGGGGCTCCACGCAAGATCTCACTCCGTGGGGTCAAAATGATCACAATAACGGTGAGCAAAAATCCCAGAACCACATGGAGGACCTAGTGAATGACCTACAGAGAGCTGGGACCAACATAACAAAGGCTACCAATAGTAACACACTACGCTGCCAGGGACTCAAATCCTGCAGTGCCAGACGTGTCCCCCTGCTTAAGCCAGTACATGTCCGGGCCCATCTGAGGTTTTCTAGAGAGCATTTGGATGATCCAGAAGAGGCTTGGGAGAATGTCATATGGTCAGATGAAACCAAAGTAGAACCGTTTGGTAGAAACACAACTCGTGTTTGGAGGAGAGAGAATGCTGAGTTGCAACCAAAGAACACCATACCTACTGTGAAGCATAGGGGTGGCAACATCATGCTTTGGGGCTGTTTCTCTGCAAAGGGAACAGGAAGACTGATCCGTGTACATAAAAGAATGAATGGGGCCATGTAGCGTGAGATTTTGAGTGCAAACCTCCTCCCATCAGCAAGGGCACTGAAGATGAAATGTGGCTGGGTCTTTCAGCATGACAATGATCTCAAACACACTGCCTGGGCAATGAAGGAGTGGCTTCGTAAGAAGCATTTCAAGGTCCTGGAGTGGCCTAGCCAGTCTCCAGATCTCAACCCCATAGAAAACCTTTGGAGGGAGTTGAAAGTCCGTGTTGCCCAGCGACAGCCCCAAAACATCACTTCTCTAGAGGAGATCTGCATGAAGGAATGGGCCAACATACCAGCAACAGTGTGTGACAATCTTGTGAAGACTTACAGAAAACGTTTGACCACTGTCATTGCCAACAAAGGATATATAACAAAGTATTGAAATGAACTTTTGATATTGACCAAATACTTATTTTTCACCATAATTTGCAAATAAATTATTTCAAAAATCAGACAACGTGATTGTCTGGATTTGTTTCCACATTTTGTCTCTCATAGTTGAGGTATACCTATGATGACAATTACAGGCCTTTCTCATCTTTTTTAAGTGGGAGAACTTGCACAATTGGTGGCTGACTAAATACTTTTTTGCCCCACTGTGTGTGTATATACAATAAATAAATATATATATATATATATATATATATATATATATATATATATATATATATACAGTCAGATCCATAAATATTGGGACATCGACACAATTCTAATCTTTTTGGCTCTATAGACCACCACAATGGATTTGAAATGAAACGAACAAGATGTGCTTTAACTGCAGACTTCCAGCTTTAATTTGAGGGTATTTACATCCAAATCAGGTGAACGGTGTAGGAATTACAACAGTTTGTATATGTGCCTCCCACTTTTTAAGGGACCAAAAGTAATGGGACAATTGGCTGCTCAGCTGTTCCATGGCCAGGTGTGTGTTATTCCCTCATTATCCCATTTACAAGGAGCAGATAAAAGGTCCAGAGTTCATTTCAAGTGTACTATTTGCATTTGGAATCTGTTGCTGACAACTCTCAATATGAGATTCAAAGAGCTGTCACTATCAGTGAAGCAAGCCATCATTAGGCTAAAAAAAACAAAACAAACCCATCAGAGAGATAGCAAAAACATTAGGTGTGGCCAAATCAACTGTTTGGAACATCCTTAAAAAAGAATGTACCGGTGAGCTCAGCAACACCAAAAGACCCGGAAGACCACGGAAAACAGCTGTGGTGGATGACCGAAGAATTCTTTCCCTGGTGAAGAAAACACCCTTCACAACAGTTGGCCAGATCAAGAACACTCTTCAGGAGGTAGGTGTATGTGTGTCAAAGTCAACAATCAAGAGAAAACTTCACCAGAGTGAATACAGAGGGTTCACCACAAAATGTAAACCATTGGTGAGCCTCAAAAACAGGAAGGCCAGATTAGAGTTTGCCAAACAACATCTAAAAAAGCCTTCACAGTTCTGGAACAACATCCTATGGACAGATGAGACCAAGATCAACTTGTACCAGAGTGATGGGAAGAGAAGAATATGAGGAAGGAAAGGAACTGCTCATGATCCAAAGCATACCACCTCATCAGTGAAGCATGGTGGTGGTAGTGTCATGGCGTGGGCATGTTTGGCTGCCAATGGAACTGGTTCTCTTGTATTTATTGATGATGTGACTGCTGACAAAAGCAGTAGGATGAATTCTGAAGTGTTTCGGGCAATATTATCTGCTCATATTCAGAAAAATGCTTCAGAACTCATTGGGCGGCGCTTCACAGTGCAGATGGACAATGACCCTAAGCATATTGCAAAAGCAACCAAATACTTTTTAAGGGAAAGAAGTGGAATGTTATGCAATGGCCAAGTCAATCACCTGACCTGAATCCAATTGAGCATGCATTTCACTTGCTGAAGGCAAAACTGAAGGGAAAATGCCCCAAGAACAAGTAGGAACTGAAGACAGTTGTAGTAGAGGCCTGGCAGAGCATCACCAGGGATGAAACCCAGTATCTGGTGATGTCTATGCATTCCAGACTTCAGGCTGTAATTGACTGCAACGGGTTTGCAACCAAGTATTAAAAAGTGAAAGTTTGATGGATGATTGTTAATCTGTCCCATTACTTTTGGTCCCTTAAAAAGTGGGAGGCACATATACAAACTGTTGTCATTCCTACACTGTTCACCTGATTTAGATGTAAATACCCTCCGATTGAAGCTAAAAGTCTGCAGTTAAAGCACATCTTGTTTGTTTCATTTCAAATCCATTGTGATGGTGTATAGAGCGAAAAAGATTAGAATTGTGTCGATGTCCCAATATTTATGGACCGGACTGTATATATATATATATATATATATATATATATATATATATAATATATATATATTATATATATACATTCTATATAGATATGAGAACTCATGAAGTCTCTATATGCTGGTGTTGTGACACCATTGCCTGTTTGACCCATTTGGTATAAGCTAAATAGGGTCCAACTGTTCCACTAAGCCTCCTTATATTCCATTTGGTGGCAGAAGGTTTTCACAGTGATGATTCCTTTTCCTTGTCAAAAGAAGTTTATTGAGTATACAATGTTATAAAGATACATAAAGTAAGTTTACAAGGATCTATAAAGTAAGCTCATTGTTTTACAGTAGGGTTTATATAGGTAAATATCATGAAATTTCAAATATTAAACATTGGGTTCACGTAAACCTAAATTAAAGATATATATCATTTCCTTAGTTACTTTTGTAGGTATTTAAATGATTTATACCTACTATACATATTGTTTACAAGTAGAGTGTATATAGGTCAAATAAATTCTGATAATGAGCTTTAATCGTAAGGTGGAGAAAAGGAAAGAGAAAGAAGAAAAAGGGTTGAAAGGTAGAGGTATGGTCCACAAGGTTGTCCCGCTCGTCAGTTTATTATTCTTTTTAGTTCTCTTTGAAGCCTTAGAATGGGTGTCTCTGTAAGTCATTTAATCTGTTACCATGGCAACAGGACAGAGTCATTGAAGTTTGACAGGAACTGTTGTTTTATCCAAGGATGCCAAAGTTTTTCAAATTTTGGAATTTGATTTTGATCGATGGCAACCATCTTAGCATGGGACATTGTATTATTCATTCTGTGAATTGTTTCTGCTAGTACCAATGTAGGAGATTTCCATGCCTTGGCCACTGTTTGTTTTGCAGCCGTTATTAGTTGGATCATACGTTTGAATTGAGAGAGTGTTAACCATTCCGGTTTTAGATTAAGTAAAGTTAAATATGGATCTGGTTGTATTATTTTTTTAAATATTTTAGATGCAATCACGAAGACTTCCTTCCAGAAGGTTTGGATTACTGGGCACGTCCACCATATGTGTAAATATGTGCCTATTTCTGGGCATCCTCGAAAACAAAGAGCTGAGGTATTAGGTGAATATTTTGCCACTCTAGCGGGTACAAGGTACCAGCGAGTTAGGACTTTATAATTTGTCTCCAGTGCTAAGATGTTGGGTGAAGATGACTTAGATGTGAGCCATATGTTAGACCAGTCCGTGTCTTCTAAAGTTCGTCCCAGGTCCTCCTCCCACCTCTGAACGTAAGAGGGTCTATTAAGATTTGCTACTCCATATAATTGATTATAAAGTGATGAAATTGTACCTTTAGAAAATGGATCTTTTGTACAGATTGATTCAAAAATGGATAATTGGGATAATGGTGTATCCCCCTTTAGGAATGGTATATAGAAATTTTTGATTTGGAGATATCTAAATATCTCAGAGTTTGGTAGATCATATTTTTCTCTAAGCGATGGGAATGAAAGGAATGATTTAGATGCTATGAAGTCATTTAGTGTCTGAATGCCTGATGTTGTCCAAGCTTTAAAAAAATTTGGGTAGATCCATGCCGGATAAAAGGCCGGATTTCTGATAAAAGAAAGGAGAGGATTGTGTGGAGATTGTAACTGATATTTGGTTTTTAGTTTATCCCAGAGAGATAAGAAGTGTTTAGTTATGGGATTATGAAATTTAAAGCGGTCTTTAGGATCAAGCCATAATAAATTTGATATTAATAGAGGGTCATTTTCTGAAGCCTCTATAAATACCCATAATGGGATTTCCTGTTTTGCATGGTATTTGGACAGACTGGCCAAATGTGCTGCTCTGTAGTAGTTAGTAAAATTAGGGTATCCCAGGCCTCCTTTATTTTTGGGAAGATGTAGTGTGTGTATAGGTATACGTGGTTTAGAAGAGCCCCATATAAACGAAGTTGCTCTTTTTTGTACTATTCTCAAAAAATAGGAAGGAATTGGAATAGGGAGGACTCTGAATAGATAAAGCAATTTGGGTAGAATAGTCATTTTGATTGCATTAATCTTCCCTATCCAGGATAAAGGAAGTTGCGACCATTGTTTTATTAGATTTGTGATCTGTCTTAATACAGGAGGATAATTGGTTGAGAATAAGTCAGAATGAGATGCTGTTAAATGAATTCCAAGATTCCATGTTTGTGAGTGAAATATTAAGCACTAGGCATTTCTTAGGATTATTCATAAGGCCGGATAGGGCTGCAAATCCATCAAGAGCTGGTATTAAGTTAGGACCAGAGACCTGTGGTGATGATAGAAAAAGTAATATATCGTCTGCAAATATACATAATTTGTGTGTAATACCTCCTACTTCAATGCCAGTTATAGTTTGGTTTGTTCTGATGTATTGGGCCATGGGTTCGAGTATAAGGGCAAATAATAAGGGAGATAATGGGCAACCCTGTCGGGTACCTCTTTCGATATTAAAGGCTTCAGATTTGTATCCAGCATATTTTATATAGGCTTTGGGTTTATTATATAATGCTTTGATCCATGTTAAAAAGTGGGGTCCAAAACCCCATTTTTGTAATGAATATTGCATATATTGCCAGGATACTGTGTCAAATGCCCTCTTAATATCGAGAGATAGAAAACATAAAGGGATTTTCCGTTTTTTAGCAATATGTGCCAATAACACTGCCCTGCGTATATTATCGCCTGCCTGTCTATTTGGCATGAAGCCTACTTGATCTCTATGTATTAATTTTCCTATAATGCTATTGAGGCGTTTTGCTATTATTTTTGCTAATAATTTAATATCGAGGTTTAACAGAGAGATAGGCCGATAATTCACACAGGAAGTATCATCAGAAAGGGGTTTTGGGATCATACAGACAATTGCCATTAGTGTTTCTTGCCGAAAAGAATGTCCATCTAGAAGTTTGTTAAAAGTTTCAGTGAGAATGGGAGAGAGTATTTCTGAGAATGTTTTATAGTATAAAGCCGAGTAGCCGTCTGGGCCTGGTCTTTTGTTAAGTTTTAGGTCTTTTATGGCGTTAGCAACTTCATCTATAGTTATAGGCTCATCCAAACTGCTTTTTTGATTCTGAGATAACTCAGGTAAGGTTATTTTTGAGAAGAAGGATTCAGCCTCTGTAGGATTAAATTCATTGTTTGTCTTGTATAAAGTTGCGAGATGTGAGTGAAATTTATGGACTATTTTAACTGGATTACAAGTGTAAACATTTTTTGATAATTTCAAACGTATTGGTTTGAAAGATTTGTTAGTTGAATTTAATGCCCGAGCCAAATATGTACCTGGTTTGTTTGTATTCATGTAGAAATTGTGTTTGGAGCGTTTGAGGGATTTATCAACTGACTCAGTGAGAAATAGATCGTATTCCAATCTAGATTTTTCCAGATGAGATTTTGTACTCTGAGATGGATTATCTTGAAATGATATGTAGGCTGCATTAAAATTGAGTTCTAGTTTTTTTGCTAGATTTTTGCGTTCCCGTTTAAATAGTGCCATTTGTCTTTGTATTGTACCACGCAAGACAGGCTTATGAGCTTCCCACAGTGTTATTGGGGAGATGTCTGTTGTATTATTAATTGATATGTATTCCTTTAAAGCTTGTTCAATGGCCATCTGATGTAGTGGGTGTTTGAGCATTATGTCCGGTAAGTACCACGTTGGGTCATGCGCTTTTGGTTTGGCTGAGGCTATAGTAGTGTATACTGCATTATGGTCAGACCACGGAATCGGAATTATATCTGATGCAATAATTTCTGGTATCATTCCTATTGTTAGAAAAATATGATCTATTCTGGTGAAGGTTTGATGAGGGTGCGAGAAATAAGTGAATTTCTTTTTCATTGGGTTACTTTCTCTCCACGAATCTACCAGATTGTATTTGGAAAGAAGTTGAGAAAAAGGTAATCTAGAGGTTATTTTGGATGGTGTAAAAGGTGATTTATCTAGAAATGGGAGGAGGACCTGGTTCGAATCCCCACACATTATCACTGTTCCTATTTTGTGTGTATTAATCACTTGTAATATATGTGAGAGGAATGGGGTAGGTTGTTTGTTAGGAGCGTAGTAGGAAATCACCGTGATTGCTGTATCCATTATATAACCCATGAGTATCAGGTATCTACCTTCTGGGTCTTTAATTTCTGATGATAAGGTGAATGGTGTGGATCGGTGAAATGCAATTAGAGTTCCCCTTTGCTTGGTACAGGCAGAAGCCGTGTAAATTTGTTGATAAAAAGGAGAAATATATTTTGGAGTAGAATCTTTGGTGAAGTGTGTTTCTTGGAGGCATACTATGTGAGCCTTCTTGTTATGGAAAGTACGGAAGGCTTTGGTCCTTTTTTGAGGGACATTATTTCCCTGAACATTCAGGGAAAGTATATTCAGTGGTGCCATGGCAATAGATCAAATAGTTTTGACTTACTTTTTGTTCTGCAGAGCTGACTGCGCAGATCAACCTGTGTGGACTGAAGAGATGAATAGATAGAAAAGAAACCAGTGAATTCTGGAGTAAAGAGTAAACAAAAAACATATGAGATTAGATGATACATTGTATAAATTATTTTTCGCAAGTAATCACAATTTACCCGTGAAAGAGAATAAATATCTCTCTCAGGGGAATAAGTGCCTTCGTCACACTCCCACATAATATGGTTGGGAGAATGAGGAGGGCTAATGGGGGTACACGGATCTTCTGCTTACAGGAGAGAAGTGCTATGTCAAAAGACATCAAAATTATGTTTCATTAATTGGAGTGCAGAATATAGTTTTTGTTGAAATTATTTATTCCAGGGTGGTTGTATATGGTTAGTCTTGCCCTAGGCTAAATAATTCAGTTAGAAAGGTACTGTTAATAACTTTGGTATTGATGAAGATAGTTTGAATTATTTTGGGATTTTAACCCTTTTAGAGTAAACAATTACATATTTTATTCATATGTAACTGTTTAGATATGTTAACTCATAAAATTGAGGTTGTATTGCTTCAGATTAGAATAAACAAAAACATAGTTCTAGGAACTAGTTAGGTAATAATATATTTGTTTTAAGAAAAGAAAGGAAAAGCTTCCATTACTTCTGGGTTATTGAACATATTTGTCCTAAAAAGTAATAAATCTATTGTTATTACCTGATAATATATAACTGAACAAGAATTTCCTTATTTCACTTATATATTCTAAGGCTATATGAATCAGAAGTAATAAGAAATATAACTGGAATGTAACATGATCCCACACAGTGTGTGACTATCAGAATGCAGTTACATTCAGTTATAAATACAGGTTTTTTTATAGAGAACCATCTCTTAGTATAATAAATGAAGAGATATCAGGAATTAGGATGTCAGTCCATTGAATCTTCTTGGTCCATGGATGATGTGGCATAACGGCCTCTTTTGTGAGAATGATGATTCCCATTTTGTTCTGAAATTTTCTGGGTGCTGCCTGAAGGTGAAGATGATGCCATTCTTCTGCGTGTGGGAGTGTTGCTGCTTGTGGGTTCTGTCAGATTTAATTTTAAAAGGGTTTGTTGTAGTTCATCTGCTGATCTGCTTCTGTAAATTGTACCTTGGTAGTTAAATCTGACTGAAAAGGGGAAGCCCCATTGATACATAATGTTGTGGCGTTGCAGTTCCATTAGTTGGGGTTTCATGGATCGTCTTTTAGTAATAGTAAGTTGGGATAGGTCAGCAAAAATTTGATAATTGTGCCCTTGAAAATTAAGTTCCTTTTTTTCTCTTGCAGCAATTAGTATTTGTTCTTTCGTTCTGTAATAATGAAATTTTGTGATTATATCACGTGGGGGTCCATCTTTCTTTTTGGCTGTGAGGGCTCTGTGTACTCTGTCCAGTTCTAAACGTTCAATAGGGATATCTGGCTTTAGTTCTTGTAATAGAGCAGTAATAGTAGATTGCAGGTCTGTCACAGTTTCAGGTATTCCCCTTATGCGCAAGTTTGAACGTCTGGCTTTATTTCCGTAATCTTCGAGCTTAGTTTGAAGTATTAAATTCTCTTTTTTTAATTGTTCCAATTCTGTTATATTTTCTTGGGTTGTAATTTCAATTTCATCCATTTTTATTTCTAATGCTGCGGTGCGGTTTCCCAGCTCTCTTATTTCTTTGGTTAGGCTTTTTGTTATTTGGTCTGAGGTTTGTTTTAAAGCCTTATGAAGCATCTTTTCAAATTGTAATAATATTACTGGGGATGCTGAGGAGGCTTGTGGAGAAGTTTGTGAGAGGATTTGTTCTGTATCTGACTCAAATGGAGAGTCTTGCTGTGACATTTTCTGTCTGTGAGAGCGCCCTGATGCTGTATATTGTGAGGTGACTGGAGCTGCTTCAGCTGCAGTGAGTGCCTGTGAGCTCTTTGTGAGGTGATTTTTATTTCTGCCACGGTTTCCTCCCAGTACCATATTTCCTGCCCAAACTTTCACAGTTTGTTCCCTGGGGCAAAAAGGTTCAAATGGATACCTTTTGAGCCTGCAGGCTCCGCTTTGTCCTTCTTTTCTCTCCTCAGCGGTGTGGAGCTCTAACAATGCATGTCTGCTCCGCTAGGCTCCGCCTCCTGCCCGTGATGATTCCTTTTCACTTGGGTGATCGACTATCATTATTTGAACCACGAATACTTTGGACTCACTTTTTTTTAGTTATGAACTTTTCATGGGTATATATATAATATATATATATTTTTTTACTTCAATGATTCATATTCATAACCAATGATTCATATTTATTTATATGTATATGATTTATGTTTAGCGCTGCACTGTTTACACCTAAATTTTTGCACAAGTTGTCCCTCGCAGTGCTGGCTGCTTTGTACTTGTTAGTATATCCCTTAGACACTAAGGGGTTGATTTACTAAAGGCCAATAGACTGTGCACCTTGGAATGTGCAATTGCACTCTGCAAGTGTAGTTCCTCCAGAGCTTAGTAAATGAGGTAAAGCTTCACTTTGCAAAGAATATCCAATCACATGCAAGGAAAATAAAAAACAGCATTTTTGCTTGCACATGATTGTTTGATGAAAGTCAGCAGAACTTCTGCTCATTTACTAAGCTATGGAGCAACTGCACTTTCCAAAGTGCACAATCTTTTTGCCTTTAGTAAAAACAACCCCTTAGCGCGGTTTAACACTATACCACAGCTATAAACAGTGAAAGTAAAAAAAAAAACCTCAAATCGCAAAATGCAAATCGTGGTAAAAACGCAGTACTTGCATTTGGATGCGGGTCCATTGAAGTCTATAACATGCAAAAAGAAAGATAGGGGTGCAGTACAGCCAACGTCTCAGTGGAGCAACAGATAAAGTACTGAACATAAGATGAGTGTGAATTTTCTTGACTATGCAGGATAGAGCGGGTGCATACTTAGTAATTTGCTGCATGTGTGTATAATGTAATTATTTCAAGAGAGCATAGATGAGCACAGATGTAAGGCTTGCCATGCTTTATGCAATTTTCTTTCCTTCAACCACAGGATGAAGGAAAGAAAGCTGCTTGATTCCCCATCAACACAGTCAGTGTTGATGAGGGAATCCCTCCTGCTGTGCTATTGTATTCTGACAGCAGGAGGTTTCCCAGCTGTCAGAATTCAATGTTCACTGCCAGCAGTGATTGAACGCAAAAAATTTTTAAAAAAATGACAGGCTGCTTGCACTGAAGTCGATCTATCGATTGACATCAGTACAAGCATCCTGCCCATAGATGGATCTAAATTTGGCCGAAATTCCTGCTGAACTGGCCAAATTTCGATCTGTCTATGGCCGGCTTTAGAGAACAGTTATTTGATCTGGGCATTTTCCCCTGGATGGAATGGAATCTCACATCTGTGGATGCTTGTGGACACCACTGGATAACAGCTCATGGGACAATTATTGATCCAGTCTCCTTTGACCTGAATGGCTTCATGAAGTGCCCTGCAAAGATTTAGCCTGAGGGTGGTCCAATTGTTTCTTCAGGCTTGGGTGAGCCTAGAGAGTCTATCTGGGTGAGCCTAGAGGGTCATACCTGAACACCATTCTTATGGTTGAGCCAAACCTTCCAAACTGATGGTTAGGTGGATTTTGAAGCATTAAACTACCAAACCGTTTCTTATACATTTTATGTGCCTGAAATAACCTGGTGTCTCGAGTCACTACTTCAGTGTTTGTCCCCCTCCCTTGGTTGGTGTCCGACTTCCTGTCCCCTTCCCCAAGTCATTTTTCTGGTATCTTCTCTCCTCCCTGGGAGGTCACTATTTTTTTTGTCTCCCATTTCCTGGGTCACTAATCCTATGTCTGTCCCCTTCCCCAATAAGTATCCAAATGTCTTTCCCTCTCCATGGGTCACTTTTACTGCTGCCTTCTTCCTGGGTCAGCATTACCTCCGGTGTCTGTCCCACTTCTCAGGTCACTATTACCAGTCTTTCCCCCTCCACAACTCGAGTACCAGTGTCCTTCCCTGTCCTGGGTCACTTCCCATTGGCTGTCCCCCTTCCCTAATCACCATTACCAATGTCTGTCCCCCTTACCAGGTCACCATTACCAGTGTCTGCTCCCTTCTCTGATCACCATTACCAATGTCTGTTCCCCTTTCCAGGTCATTATTACCAGTGTCTGTCCCCCTTCCCAGGTCACCATCACCAGTGTCTGTCCCCCTTCCCCAGTCACCATTACCAGTGTCTGTCCCCCTTCCCCAGTCACCAATACCAGTTGCACCATGACCAGTGTCTGTCCCCCTTCCCCGGTCACCGTAACCAGTGTCTGTCCCCCTTCCCCGGTCACTCCCCTTCCCCTGTCACCATTACCAGTGCCTGTCCCCTTCCCCAGTCACTGTTACCAGTGTCTGTCCCTTTCCCCGGTCACTGTTACCAGTGTCTATACCCCTTCCCTAGTCACCGTTACCAGTGTCTGTCCCCTTTCCCGGGTCACCTATCGGTGTCTGTCTTTCTTCCCCGGTCATCTCGGTGTCTGTCCCCCTTTCCGGGGTCACCTGTCGGTGTCTGTCCCCCTTCCCGGGTCACCTGTCGGTGTCTGTCCCCCTTCCCCGGTCACCTGTCGATGTCTGTCCCCCTTACTGGATGGCCTTTCTCCTTTCCCAGGTTGGTATTGAAGTGACTGTCCCCTTTTCTGGGTCACTGTCCCTTCTCATGTCTGGTGTCCCTATCTTTGGGTGGATGTCCCGGGCTCTGTCCCCCTCCTTATGTAGCTGGACCCATATTTGCTATGTTAGGCCAGTGTGTGTCCCATCACGGGCCGGGTCTGTGTATAATGTTGTCACAGCTTCCCACCACTCAGGTGAGTCCCCTCTCCCTGCTGTCCTTCTGTGCCCCGTCCCTGGCTCTCTCTGTTCCTCCGGTCCCCACCTTTCTTTCTCTCTCTGTGTCCTGTCCCCTGGTCTCTCTCTCTCTCTCTGTCCCCTGGTTTTTTTCTGTCCTCTGGTCTTTCTCTTGGTCCCCACTGTGTCCTGTCCCTCTGGTCTCTCTCTGTCCCTCTATCCCCTGGTCTCTCTCTGTCCCCTGGTCTCTCTTTGTCCCTCTGTCCCCTGGTCTCTCTTTGTCTCTCTGTCCGCTGGTCTCTTTCTGTCCCCTGGTCTCTTTCTGTGCCCTGGTCTCTCTCTGTCCTCTGGTTTGTTTTTGTCCTCTGATCTCTCTCTCGGTCCCCACTGTGTCCTGTCGCTCTGTCCCCTGGTCTCTTTCTCTCTCCATCCCTCTGTCCTCTGGTCTGTCTCTGTCCTCCGGTCTCTTTCTGTCCCTCTGTCCCCTGGTCTCTCTCTGTCCCCTGATCTCTCTCTGTCACCTGGTCTGACTCTGTCCCTTGGTCTCTTTCTGTCCCCTGGTCTCTCCCGGTCCCCGCTGTGTCCTGTCCCTCTGGTCTCTCTCTGTCCCTCTGTCCCCTGGTCTTTTTCTCTCCCCTGGTCTCTTTCTCTCTCTGTCCCTCTGTCCTCTGGTCTCTCTCTGTCCTCTGGTGTCTCCCTCTGTCCCCTGGTCTCTCTCTATCCCTCTATCTCTTTGTCCCCTGATCTCTCTCTCGCTTCCTGTCCCCTGGTCTCTCTCTGTCCCTCTGGTCTCTCTCGGTCCCCACTGTGTCCTGTCCCTCTGTCCTCTGGTCTTTTTCTCTCCCCTGGTCTTTTTCTCTCTCCATCCCTCTGTCCTCTGGTCTCTCTCTCTCCTCTGGTGTCTCTCTCTGTCCCCTGGTCTCTCCCTCGATCCCTGCTATGTACTGTCCCCTGGTTTGTTTCTGTCCTCTGATCTCTCTCTTGGTCCCCCGCTGTGTCCTGTCCTTCTGTCCCCTGGTCTCTCTCGGTCCCCACTGTGTCCTGTCCCTCTGGTCTCTTTCTGTCCCCTGGTCTCTCTCCGCCCCTCTGGTCTCTCTCTGTCCCCTGGTCTCTTTCTCTCTCCGCCCTTCTGGTCTCTCTCTGTCCCCTGGTCTCTCTCTATCCCTCTGTCTCTTTGTCCCCTGGTCTCTCTCTCGATCTCTGCTATGTTATGTCCTCTGGTCTCTTTCTGTCCCTCTGTTCTCTCACTGTCCCCTGGTCTCTCTCTGTCACTCTGTCCCCTATTCTCTCTCTCTGTCTCCGCTGTGTCCTGTCCCCTAGTCTCTTTCTTACCTCTGTCCCCTGGTCTCCCCACTGTGTCCTCTCTCTGTCCCCTGGTCTCTCTCACTGTCCTCTGGTCTCTCTCTGTCCCTCGTCTCTCGCTCGGTCCAAGCTGTGTCCTGTCCCCTGGTCTCTCTCTATCCCCTGGTCTCTCTCTTGGTCCCTGCTGTGTCCTCTCCCTCTGTCCTCTCTCTGTCCCTCCGTCCCCTGGTCTCTCTCTGTCCCTCTGGTCTCTCTCTTGGTCCCCGCTGTATCCTCTCCCTCTGGACTCTCTCTGTCCCCTGGCTGTCTCTCTGTCCCCTGGTCTCTCTCTGTCGCTATGTCCCCAGGTCTCTCTCTGTCCCTCGTCTCTCGCTCGGTCCCTGCTGTTTCCTGTCCCCTGGTCTCTCTCTATCCCCTGGTCTCTCTCTTGGTCCCTGCTGTGTCCTCTCCTTCTGGTCTCCCTATGTCCCCTGGTCTCTCTCTGTCCCTCGTCTCTCGCTCGGTCCCTGCTGTTTCCTGTCCCCTGGTCTCTCTCTATCCCCTGGTCTCTCTCTTGGTCCCTGCTGTGTCCTCTCCTTCTGATCTCCCTATGTCTCCTGGTATCTCTCTCTGTCCCTTTGTCCCCTGGTCTCTCTCTGTCCCTATGTCCCATGGTCTCTCTCTGTCCCCTGGTCTCTCTGACCCTCTGTCCCCTGGTCTCTCTCTGTCCCCTGGTCGCTCTCTCTCTCTGTCCCCTAGTTTCGCCCTCTCTCTCTCTGTCCCTATGTCCCCTGGTCTCTCTCTCTGTCCCCTGGTCTCTCTCTCTGTCCCTATGTCCCCTGGTCTCTCTGTCCCCTAGTCTCTCCCTCTCTCTCTGTCCCCTGGTCTCTCTCTCTGTCCCCTGGTCTCTCTCTCTGTCCCTATGTCCCTCTGGTCTCTCTCTCTGTCCCCTGGTCTCTCTCTCTGTCCCTATGTCCCTCTGGTCTCTCTCTCTGTCCCTATGTCCCTCTGGTCTCTCTCTCTGTCCCTATGTCCCCTGGTCTCTCTCTCTGTCCCCTGGTCTCTCTCTCTGTCCCTATGTCCCTCTGGTCGCTCTCTCTGTCCCTATGTCCCTCTGGTCTCTCTCTCTGTCCCTATGTCCTCTGGTCTCTCTCTCTCTGTCCCTATGTCCCCTGGTCTCTCCCTCTCTCTCTCTGTCCCCTGGTCTCTCTCTCTGTCCCCCTGGTCTCTCTCTCTGTCCCTATGTCCCTCTGGTCTCTCTCTCTGTCCCTATGTCCCTCTGGTCTCTCTCTCTGTCCATATGTCCTCTATTCTCTCTCTCTGTCCCTATGTCCCCTGGTCTCTCTCTGTCCCCTAGTCTCTCCCTCTCTCTCCCCCTATGTCCCTCTGGTCTCTCTCTCCCCCTATGTCCCTCTGGTCTCTCTCTCTGTCCCTCTGGTCTCTCTCTCTGTCCCTATGTCCTCTATTCTCTCTCTGTCCCCTGGTCTCTCTTTCTGTCCTCTGGTCTCTCTTTCTGTCCCCTGGTCTCTCTCTCTGTCCCCTGGTCTCTCTCTCTGTCCCCTGGTCTCTCTCTCTGTCCCCTGGTCTCTCTCTCTGTCCCTACGTCCTCTGGTCTCTCTCTCTCTCTGTCCCTATGTCCCCTGGTCTCTCTTTCTGTCCCTATGTCCCCTGGTCTCTCTCTCTCCCCCTATGTCCCCTGGTCTCTCTCTCTGTCCCTATGTCCTCTGGTCTCTCTCTCTGTCCCTATGTCCTCTGGTCTCTCTCTCTCTCTGTCCCTATGTCCCTCTGGTCTCTCTCTCTGTCCCCTGGTCTCTCTCCCTACGTCCTCTGGTCTCTCTCTCTCTCTGTCCCTATGTCCCCTGGTCTCTCTCTCTGTCCCTATGTCCCCTGGTCTCTCTCTCTGTCCCTATGTCCCCTGGTCTCCCCCTCTCTCTGTCCCTATGTCCCCTGGTGTCTCTCTCTGTCGGTCCCCGCTGTGTCCTGTCCCTCTGTCCTCTTTCTGTTCCCGTCGGTCTAATCTCTGCGCCGGTCCACCTTAATCGGGAGGCTCCGAGCTACAGCCAATCGCCGGCAGGGGGCGTTTAAATCCCCCTGCCGGGCGCCATATTGGGCAGTGACCCGCTGAGCCATGTCGGGCGTACGCCTATCCCCGGGATCTCCGGGCGTAGAGCGGGTGTCTAGGGCTCCGGGCTCGCCCCGCCCCCTCGCCCGCCGCTGTCTCTTCGGCCCGGTGGACGGGCAGAGTCTGGCCCGGGAGGCGGCCCGGTACCGGGCGGAGATGGAGGAGGAGAGCCGCACCCGATGGAACTTCGACTTCAGCACCGACCGCCCGCTGGACGGCGCCCTGCAGTGGGAGGAGGCGGGGCCGGACACGCCCGAATTCTACCGCCGCCCGGTGCACCGCAAACCGACCAAGAAGAGGAGCAGCCCGGGTGAGGAACGGGGGGCTGACACCCGAATGGGGGAGGGGAGAAGGGAACCGCGGAGGGGGACATTCTGCAGACCGCACTCTACAGAGCTCTGTGTGATAGGACTGTCCTCTATGGACCGCACTGTACTCCACTCTACAGAGGTCTGTGTGATAGGACTGTCCTCTATGGACCGCACTCTACTCTACAGAGCTCTGTGTGATAGGACTGTCCTCTATGGACCGCACTGTACTCCACTCTACAGAGCTCTGTGTGATAGGACTGTCCTCTATGGACCGCACTCTACTCTACAGAGCTCTGTGTGATAGGACTGTCCTCTATGGACCGCACTGTACTCAGAGCTCTGTGTGACAGGACTGTCCTCTATGGACCGCACTCTACTCTACAGAGCTCTGTGTGATAGGACTGTCCTCTATGGACCGCACTCTACTCTACAGAGCTCTGTGTGATAGGACTGTCCTCTATGGACCGCACTCTACTCTACAGAGCTCTGTGTGATAGGACTGTCCTCTATGGACCGCACTGTACTCCACTCTACAGAGCTCTGTGTGATAGGACTGTCCTCTATGGACCGCACTGTACTCCACTCTACAGAGCTCTGTGTGATAGGACTGTCCTCTATGGACCGCACTGTACTCCACTCTACAGAGCTCTGTGTGATAGGACTGTCCTCTATGGACCGCACTGTACTCCACTCTACAGAGCTCTGTGTGATAGGACTGTCCTCTATGGACCGCACTCTACTCCACTCTACAGAGCTCTGTGTGATAGGACTGTCCTCTATGGACCGCACTCTACTCCACTCTACAGAGCTCTGTGTGATAGGACTGTCCTCTATGGACCGCACTCTACTCCACTCTACAGAGCTCTCTGTGATAGGACTGTCCTCTATGGACCGCACTGTACTCAGAGCTCTGTGTGATAGGACTGTCCTCTATGGACCGCACTCTACTCTACAGAGCTCTGTGTGATAGGACTGTCCTCTATGGACCGCACTGTACTCAGAGCTCTGTGTGATAGGACTGTCCTCTATGGACCGCACTCTACTCTACAGAGCTCTGTGTGATAGGACTGTCCTCTATGGACCGCGCTGTACTCCACTCTACAGAGCTCTGTGTGATAGGACTGTCCTCTATGGACCGCACTGTACTCCACTCTACAGAGCTCTGTGTGATAGGACTGTCCTCTATGGACCGCACTCTACTCCACTCTACAGAGCTCTGTGTGATAGGACTGTCCTCTATGGACCGCACTCTACAGAGCTCTGTGTGATAGGACTGTCCTCTATGGACCGCACTCTACTCCACTCTACAGAGCTCTGTGTGATAGGACTGTCCTCTATGGACCGCACTGTACTCAGAGCTCTGTGTGATAGGTCTGTCCTCTATGGACCGCACTGTACTCCACTCTACAGAGCTCTGTGTGATAGGACTGTCCTCTATGGACCGCACTCTACTCTACAGAGCTCTGTGTGACAGGACTGTCCTCTATGGACCGCACTCTACTCTACAGAGCTCTGTGTGATAGGACTGTCCTCTATGGACCGCACTGTACTCCACTCTACAGAGCTCTGTGTGATAGGACTGTCCTCTATGGACCGCACTGTACTCCACTATACAGAGGTCTGTGTGATAGGACTGTCCTCTATGGACCGCACTGTACTCCACTCTACAGAGCTCTGTGTGATAGGACTGTCCTCTATGGACCGCACTCTACTCTACAGAGGTCTGTGTGATAGGACTGTCCTCTATGGACCGCACTGTACTCCACTCTACAGAGCTCTGTGTGATAGGACTGTCCTCTATGGACCGCACTCTACTCTACAGAGCTCTGTGTGACAGGACTGTCCTCTATGGACCGCACTCTACTCTACAGAGCTCTGTGTGATAGGACTGTCCTCTATGGACCGCACTGTACTCAGAGCTCTGTGTGATAGGTCTGTCCTCTATGGACCGCACTGTACTCCACTCTACAGAGCTCTGTGTGATAGGACTGTCCTCTATGGACCGCACTCTACTCTACAGAGCTCTGTGTGACAGGACTGTCCTCTATGGACCGCACTCTACTCTACAGAGCTCTGTGTGATAGGACTGTCCTCTATGGACCGCACTGTACTCCACTCTACAGAGCTCTGTGTGATAGGACTGTCCTCTATGGACCGCACTGTACTCCACTATACAGAGGTCTGTGTGATAGGACTGTCCTCTATGGACCGCACTGTACTCCACTCTACAGAGCTCTGTGTGATAGGACTGTCCTCTATGGACCGCACTCTACTCTACAGAGGTCTGTGTGATAGGACTGTCCTCTATGGACCGCACTGTACTCCACTCTACAGAGCTCTGTGTGATAGGACTGTCCTCTATGGACCGCACTCTACTCTACAGAGCTCTGTGTGACAGGACTGTCCTCTATGGACCGCACTCTACTCTACAGAGCTCTGTGTGATAGGACTGTCCTCTATGGACCGCACTGTACTCCACTCTACAGAGCTCTGTGTGATAGGACTGTCCTCTATGGACCGCACTGTACTCCACTCTACAGAGCTCTGTGTGATAGGACTGTCCTCTATGGACCGCACTGTACTCCACTCTACAGAGCTCTGTGTGATAGGACTGTCCTCTATGGACCGCACTCTACTCTACAGAGCTCTGTGTAATAGGACTGTCCTCTATGGACAGCACTGTACTCCACTCTACAGAGCTCTGTGTGATAGGACTGTCCTCTATGGACCGCACTCTACTCTACAGAGCTCTGTGTGATAGGACTGTCCTCTATGTACCGCACTGTACTCCACTCTACAGAGTTCTGTGTGATAGGACTGTCCTCTATGGACCGCACTGTACTCCACTCTACAGAGCTCTGTGTGATAGGACTGTCCTCTATGGACTGCACTGTACTCTACAGAGCTCTGTGTGATAGGACTGTCCTCTAAGGACCGCACTGTACTCCACTCTACAGAACTCTGTGTAATAGGACTGTCCTCTATGGACCGCACTGTACTCCCACTCTACAGAGCTCTGTGTGATAGGACTGTCCTCTATGGACCGCACTCTACTCTACAGAGCTCTGTGTGATAGGACTGTCCTCTATGAACCGCACTGTACTCCACTCTACAGAGCTCTGTGTGATAGGACTGTCCTCTATGGACCGCACTGTACTCCACTCTGCAGAGCTCTGTGTGATAGGACTGTCCTCTATGGACCGCACTCTACTCTACAGAGCTCTGTGTGATAGGACTGTCCTCTATGAACCGCACTGTACTCCCTTCACTCTACAGAGCTCTGTGTGATAGGACTGTCCTCTATGGACCGCACTGTACTCCACTCTACAGAGCTCTGTGTGATAGGACTGTCCTCTATGGACCGCACTGTACTCCACTCTACAGAGCTCTGTGTGATAGGACTGTCCTCTATGGACTGCACTCTACTCTACAGAGCTCTGTGTGATAGGACTGTCCTCTATGGACTGCACTGTACTCCACTCTACAGAGCTCTGTGTGATAGGACTGTCCTCTATGGACCGCACTCTACTCTACAGAGCTCTGTGTGATAGGACTGTCCTCTATGGACCGCACTGTACTCCACTCTACAGAGCTCTGTGTGATAGGACTGTCCTCTATGGACCGTACTCTACTCTACAGAGGTCTGTGTGATAGGACTGTCCTCTATGGACCGCACTCTACTCTAGAGAGCTCTGTGTGATAGGACTGTCCTCTATGGACCGCACTCTACTCTACAGAGCTCTGTGTGATAGAACTGTCCTCTATGGACCGCACTGTACTCCACTCTACAGAGCTCTGTGTGATAGGACTGTCCTCTATGGACTGCACTCTACTCTACAGAGCTCTGTGTGATAGGACTGTCCTCTATGGACCGCACTCTACTCTACAGAGCTCTGTGTGATAGGACTGTCCTCTATGGACCGCACTGTACTCCATTCTACAGAACTCTGTGTGATAGGACTGTCCTCTATGGACCGCACTGTACTCTACTCTACAGAGCTCTGTGTGATAGGACTGTCCTCTATGGACCGAACTCTACTCTACAGAGCTCTGTGTGATAGCACTGTCCTCTATGGACCGCACTCTACTCTACAGAGTTCTGTGTGATAGGACTGTCCTCTATGGACCGCACTATACTCCACTCTACAGAGCTCTGTGTGATAGGACTGTCCTCTATGGACCGCGCTATGCTCCACTCTACAGAGTTCTGTGTGATAGGACTGTCCTCTATGGACCGCACTCTACTCTACAGAGCTCTGTGTGATAGGACTGTCCTCTATGGACCGCACTCCACTCTACAAAGCTCTGTGTGATAGGACTGTCCTCTATGGACCGCACTCCACTCTACAGAGCTCTGTGTGATAGGACTGTCCTCTATGGACCGCACTGTACTCTACAGAGCTCTGTGTAATAGGACTGTCCTCTATGGACCGCACTGTACTCCACTCTACAGAGTTCTGTGTGATAGGACTGTCCTCTATGGACCGCACTCTACTCTACAGAGCTCTGTGTGATAGGACTGTCCTCTATGGACCGCACTCTACTCTACAGAGCTCTGTGTGATAGGACTGTCCTCTATGGACCGCACTATACTCCACTCTACAGAGCTCTGCGTGATAGGACTGTCCTCTATGGACCGCACTCCACTCTACAAAGCTCTGTGTGATAGGACTGTGCTCTATGGACCGCACTCCACTCTACAGAGCTCTGTGTGATAGGACTGTCCTCTGTGGACCGCACTGTACTCTACAGAGCTCTGTGTGATAGGACTGTCCTCTATGAACCGCACTGTACTCCCTTCACTCTACAGAGCTCTGTGTGATAGGACTGTCCTCTATGGACCGCACTGTACTCCACTCTACAGAGCTCTGTGTGATAGGACTGTCCTCTATGGACCGCACTGTACTCCACTCTACAGAGCTCTGTGTGATAGGACTGTCCTCTATGGACCGCACTCTACTCTACAGAGCTCTGTGTGATAGGACTGTCCTCTATGGACTGCACTGTACTCCACTCTACAGAGCACTGTGTGATAGGACTGTCCTCTATGGACCGCACTCTACTCTACAGAGCTCTGTGTGATAGGACTGTCCTCTATGGACCGCACTGTACTCCACTCTACAGAGCTCTGTGTGATAGAACTGTCCTCTATGGACCGCACTGTACTCCACTCTACAGAGCTCTGTGTGATAGGACTGTCCTCTATGGACCGCACTCTACTCTACAGAGCTCTGTGTGATAGGACTGTCCTCTATGGACCGCACTCTACTCTACAGAGCTCTGTGTGATAGGACTGTCCTCTATGGACCGCGCTGTACTCCATTCTACAGAACTCTGTGTGATAGGACTGTCCTCTATGGACCGCACTGTACTCCACTCTACAGAGCTCTGTGTGATAGGACTGTCCTCTATGGACCGCACTCCACTCTACAGAGCTCTGTGTGATAGGACTGTCCTCTATGGACCGCACTCTACTCTACAGAGCTCTGTGTGATAGGACTGTCCTCTATGGACCGCACTATACTCCACTCTACAGAGTTCTGTGTGATAGGACTGTCCTCTATGGACCGCACTCTACTCTACAGAGCTCTGTGTGATAGGACTGTCCTCTATGGACCGCACTCCACTCTACAAAGCTCTGTGTGATAGGACTGTCCTCTATGGACCGCACTCCACTCTACAGAGCTCTGTGTGATAGGACTGTCCTCTATGGACCGCACTGTACTCTACAGAGCTCTGTGTGATAGGACTGTCCTCTATGGACCGCACTGTACTCCGCTCTACAGAGCTCTGTGTGATAGGACTGTCCTCTATGGACCGCACTCTACTCTACAGAGCTCTGTGTGATAGGACTGTCCTCTATGGACCGCACTGTACTCCACTCTACACAGTTCTGTGTGATAGGACTGTCCTCTATGGACCGCACTCTACTCTACAGAGCTCTGTGTGATAGGACTGTCCTCTATGGACCGCACTATACTCCACTCTACAGAGCTCTGTGTGATAGGACTGTCCTCTATGGACCGCACTCCACTCTACAAAGCTCTGTGTGATAGGACTGTCCTCTATGGACCGCACTCCACTCTACAGAGCTCTGTGTGATAGGACTGTCCTCTATGGACCGCACTGTACTCCACTCTACAGAGCTCTGTGTGATAGGACTGTCCTCTATGGACCGCACTGTACTCCACTCTGCAGAGCTCTGTGTGATAGGACTGTCCTCTACGGACCGCACTCCACTCTACAGAGCTCTGTGTGATAGGACTGTCCTCTATGGACCGCACTCTACTCTACAGAGCTCTGTGTGATAGGACTGTCCTCTATGGACCGCACTATACTCCACTCTACAGAGTTCTGTGTGATAGGACTGTCCTCTATGGACCGCACTCTACTCTACAGAGCTCTGTGTGATAGGACTGTCCTCTATGGACCGCACTATACTCCACTCTACAGAGTTCTGTGTGATAGGACTGTCCTCTATGGACCGCACTCCACTCTACAAAGCTCTGTGTGATAGGACTGTCCTCTATGGACCGCACTCCACTCTACAGAGCTCTGTGTGATAGGACTGTCCTCTATGGACCGCACTGTACTCTACAGAGCTCTGTGTGATAGGACTGTCCTCTATGGACCGCACTGTACTCCGCTCTACAGAGCTCTGTGTGATAGGACTGTCCTCTATGGACCGCACTCTACTCTACAGAGCTCTGTGTGATAGGACTGTCCTCTATGGACCGCACTGTACTCCACTCTACACAGTTCTGTGTGATAGGACTGTCCTCTATGGACCGCACTCTACTCTACAGAGCTCTGTGTGATAGGACTGTCCTCCATGGACCGCACTATACTCCACTCTACAGAGCTCTGTGTGATAGGACTGTCCTCTATGGACCGCACTCCACTCTACAAAGCTCTGTGTGATAGGACTGTCCTCTATGGACCGCACTCCACTCTACAGAGCTCTGTGTGATAGGACTGTCCTCTATGGACCGCACTGTACTCTACAGAGCTCTGTGTGATAGGACTGTCCTCTATGGACCGCACTGTACTCCGCTCTACAGAGCTCTGTGTGATAGGACTGTCCTCTATGGACCGCACTGTACTCCACTCTACAGAGTTCTGTGTGATAGGACTGTCCTCTTTGGACCGCACTCTACTCTACAGAGCTCTGTGTGATAGGACTGTCCTCTATGGACCGCACTATACTCCACTCTACAGAGCTCTGTGTGATAGGACTGTCCTCTATGGACTGTACTGTACTCCACTCTACAGAGCTCTGCGTGATAGGACTGTCCTCTATGGACCGCACTCCACTCTACAAAGCTCTGTGTGATAGGACTGTCCTCTATGGACCGCACTGTACTCCACTCTACAGAGTTCTGTGTGATAGGACTGTCCTCTATGGACCGCACTCTACTCTACAGAGCTCTGTGTGATAGGACTGTCCTCTATGGACCGCACTCTACTCTACAGAGCTCTGTGTGATAGGACTGTCCTCTATGGACTGCACTGTACTCCACTCTTTAGAGCTCTGTGTGATAGGACTGTCCTCTATTGACCGCACTGTACTCCACTCTACTCCACTCTACAGAGCTCTGTGTGATAGGACTGTCCTCTATGGACCGCGCTCTACTCTACAGAGCTCTGTGTTATAGGACTGTCCTCTATGGACCGCACTCTACTCTACAGAGCTCTGTGTGATAGGACTGTCCTCTATGGACCGCACTCTACTCTACAGAGCTCTATGTGATAGGACTGTCCTCTATGGACTGCACTGTACTCCACTCTACAGAGCTCTGTGTGATAGGACTGTCCTCTATGGACCGCACTGTACTCCACTCTACAGAGCTCTGTGTGATAGGACTGTCCTCTATGGACCGCACTGTACTCCACTCTACAGAGCTCTGTGTGATAGGACTGTCCTCTATGGACCGCACTGTACTCCACTCTACAGAGCTCTGTGTGATAGGACTGTCCTCTATGGACTCCACTGTACTCCACTCTACAGAGCTCTGTGTGATAGGACTGTCCTCTATGGACCGCACTGTACTCTACAGAGCTCTGTGTGATAGGACTGTCCTCTATGGACCGCACTGTACTCCACTCTATAGAGTTCTGTGTGTTAGGACTGTCCACTATGGACAGCACTGTACTCCACTCTACAGAGCTCTGTGTGATAGGACTGTCCTCCTATGGACCGCACTGTACTCCCTTCACTCTACAGACCGTACTCCGTGTACTGTATTTATCTCACCACAGTCAGTGTATGGGGACCGCACTCTGCAGACCGCTTTCTATTCACTTTGCTACAGACCACAATGTGTGTATGGGCACTTTACTGACCACACTCCACAGACCTCTTAGTGTATGGGGACCGCACTGTACGCACTTGACTATTAACTACCTTCAGTGTATGGGGACTGCACTATACGCACTTCACTCTATAAACCACCCTCAGTATACGAGGACCTCACTCTACAGACCGCTCAGTGTATGGGGACCACGCTCTGCAGACCTCTCAGTGTATGGGGACTGCACTGTACGCACTTCACTCTATAAACCACCCTCAGTGTATGGGCACCGCACTCTGCAGACCGCTTAGTGTAAGGGGACCGCACTCTGCAGACCGCTTAGTGTAAGGGGACCACACTGTACTCACTTCACTCTATAGACCGCAAACTACTGATTATGACCGCACTCTACAGACCTCTGTGTGATGGGAGCGCACTCTGTATATGGGGACCGCACTCTGCATCTGATGACCATTATCTGCTGACTATGACTGGACAGTACACACCTCACTTTTCATATTGTGACCACACTATGCTGCTGCATTTAGCATATTGTGACCGTAATCTGCTGCTCATGACCGCACACAACTTCTGATGAGCATCTTCTGCAGACTGTCACCCCACTGTACTTCTGGTGACTGTAATGTTTTAGCTGCAACCACACCACAAGGTGATCATTATTTGGTTCCCCTGACCACACTGCAGACTGCACCCTGTGTGCTAGGACAGGATTCTGCTGTGGCCACACTGGATGGTCCCCACTGCATGCTTGCTGACTACACTACAGTGAGTGCATCTTATAGACCGCATTCTGCAGTTTACTGACAGTGACCACACATGGTGACATCACACAGAGACCGCATTCTGTGCTGCAGGAAAATGAGGCTGCTGAGGTGATACATGTGTAACGTGGTAGGTTTGTGTACAATGTATCACATACACTGGCTTTACACATGGCAACCACCATGGGAATTGTGATAAAAACAAGTCATCTTCTCCGATCCCCATCGATCCCCTGATTGATTGATAGATTGATGTGGGTGATATAGTGACCGCTTTAGTACGGTGTATTAAAAAAATCAATCAAAAGCAGAAAACCCATATTGATGAAAGAGATCAGATTTTTCCTCCTGGATCAATCAGGGAAATTTCCACGTATGATCACTCATAATCCCAACTCCGTGAAATGTGGAGGAAAGTTGCCAGGTATATGGCCAGCTATGCAGTTGGATGGTGATGTGTGATCCCAGCTCAGTGCTGTCACCCTCCAATGATAAAACATTGTGAACTGCTCTCATGGACTTCTGGAACTTCTTGTTGTCCCGCCACTACTGGGGTCTGACTGAGGAACATAGGAACACCAAAGCATGTATGAGCCGTCTTCATCCTGTGTGACCTCAGTCTTCCTTCTCTGGACTGACATTTCCATCCTCCTTTCTCAGAGCCCCTCTCCGCCAGCTCACAGGGGACACACAGAACAGACGCTGGAGAGACATCAGATGGAAGCCCCACACCGCTGCCTGAGCAGACCCCCAAGAAGAGCCGACCCTGCACGTAAAGGATTCGGGTAAGAGGATTTACTACAGCGTGTATGCTCCATTCCCAACCCGGCTGTGCTCATCTAATCCCGACTCGCCTGGGCTCATCTAATTCCGACCTGCCTGGGCTCATGTAATCCCGACCCGCCTGGGCTCATGTAATCCCGACCCGCCTGGGCTCATGTAATCCCGACCCGCCTGGGCTCATGTAATCCCGACCCGCCTGGGCTCATGTAATCCCGACCCGCCTGGGCTCATGTAATCCCGACCCGCCTGGGCTCCTCTAATCCCGACCCGCCTGGGCTCATGTAATCCCGACCCGCCTGGGCTCATGTAATCCCGACCCGCCTGGGCTCATGTAATCCCGACCCGCCTGGGCTCATGTAATCCCGACCCGCCTGGGCTCATGTAATCCCGACCCGCCTGGGCTCATGTAATCCCGACCCGCCTGGGCTCATGTAATCCCGACCCGCCTGGGCTCCTCTAATCCCGACCCGCCTGGGCTCATCTAATCCCGACCCGCCTGGGCTCATCTAATCCCGACCTGCCTGGGCTCATCTAATCCCGACCTGCCTGGGCTCATCTAATCCCGACCTGCCTGGGCTCATGTAATCCCGACCCGCCTGGGCTCATGTAATCCCGACCCGCCTGGGCTCCTCTAATCCCGACCCGCCTGGGCTCATCTAATCCCGACCCGCCTGGGCTCATCTAATCCCGACCTGCCTGGGCTCATCTAATCCCGACCTGCCTGGGCTCATCTAATCCCGACCTGCCTGGGCTCATCTAATCCCGACCTGCCTGGGCTCATCTAATCCCGACCTGCCTGGGCTCATCTAATCCCGACCTGCCTGGGCTCATCTAATCCCGACCTGCCTGGGCTCATCTAATCCCGACCTGCCTGGGCTCATCTAATCCCGACCTGCCTGGGCTAACCTAATCCTGACCCGCCTGGGCTCCTCTAATCCCGACCCTCCTGACCCGTCTGGGCTCCTATAATCCCGACCCGCCTGGGCTCTCATTAGGATACAACATTTGTGTGTACAACTCTTTCCCTCTACCTTTTTCTTCCTCTTTTTTACTATTCAATTTCCTTTCTTATCTCCCCCGCTCTCCTTCACCACCTCTTCTTTATTTCCCCCTCTCCTTCACCCCCTCTTCTTTTATCACCATTTCTCCTTCCACTCCCCCCCCTCTTCTTTACCCCCTCTCTCCTTCACCCTCCTTTCTTCTATCCCCCCTCTCTCCTTCACCCCCTCTTCTTTTATCACCATTTCTCCTTCCACCCCTCCTCTTCTTTACCCCCTCTCTCTTTCACCCTCCTCTTTTCTATCCCCCCTCTCTCCTTCACCCCTTCTTTTTTATCCCCCCTTTCTCATTCACCCCCTATTCTTTATCCCCATCTCTTTCACCCCCTCTTCTTTATCCCCCTCTTTGCACCCCCTCTTTTTTTAACCCCATCTCTCCTTCACCCCCTCTTCTTTACCCCCCCCCCCTCACACCCTCTTATTTATCCCCTTTTCTCCTTCCATCCCCTCTTTATCTCCCTTTCTCTTTCACCCCCTCTTCTTTACCCCCCCCCCTTCACCCCCTATTTTTTAACCTCATCTCTATTTCACCCCCTCTACTTTACCCCCCCCCCCACTCCTTTACCCCCTCTTCTTAATCCCCCTTTCTCCTTCCACCCCTCTTTTTTTATACCCCTCTCTCCACCCCCTCTTCTTTATCCCCTCCCTCCTTCACCCCCTCTCTCCTTCACCCCCTCTTTTTTATCCACCTCCTTCCTTGAACCCCTCTTTTTTACCCCCTCTCTCTATTGTTTGTGTCCCCCATTATTCCCCCCATGCACCCCGCTCTGTAGGGGTGAGTGTTATCGGGTTACATAAATCCAATGTATATGTGACTGTTCCCTTGTGCTGACCTTGCAGTAAACAAGTGGTAGTGGAAGTGGAGGGAGGGGGCAGGAAGTGGCCAGCTGCTGGAGCATGGCAGTGACGTGTCTTCTGTTTGAAAACAAACTGCACATCGCTCTGCGGTTTCCAGGGCTTTGTTTATGCCTTGGGGTGTGTGCTGTACGTGTAATATGCAGTGTATATACACAGCTGTACACCCCGTTTATGTGACACTTTGTTGACTTTCTAAGTGAAACGTTGACTCAGAATTCTACACAAGTCTTTCCTGAAAGTCGTGAAAGAAAATAGTAGAAATATGTCAAATATGTAAGACGACCCTAGAATAGTTCTGTGATGGAAGGTTCTCCGGGGAGGAGTGGGGGAAGGTCCTAAGACTGGAGGTCTATGGGAGCTGTGATTACAGCAGTATGACCGATGGGGAACACATTCCCCCTTCAGCTGGGATTAGTACATGTCCAATCAAATGAAAGGTTTTCTTTTTTTTTTACTGCGTGCCTCCATGGTGTCACCATTTCCTAAGGAACTGCCAAGACAGACTCACCAGCTTGCCTGTACTTGCAGTGTAGAGGTGATGGTTAAAGAGACCCTGTCCCCTCAGGGTACAATGACCAGGTTTGTTTAAAGCCCACGCTTGGACCTTCTTATACTCTCCTTCACAGCGCTCCTCCACCTCTCCTTTCTCTGCTGTGACCACTGCAAAACCTGGTGACAGCTAGTGTTGGGGCGATGATGTCCCCCCCCCCATGTGACAGTGTTTGAGGCTAGAGATTGGCTGCTAGACTTCAGCACTGCATTGTGGGAGTAAGTCACATGCTCCTCCATTTTAGAAGCACTGGGTATTTTGGGCATCAGGCGAATATAACTAGGTCTGGTGGGCATTAAAGAGACCCTATCAATGAATGTAGCAGCCCTAGAACTTGTGTAGAATATGTCTGTGATTAGAGGGGTCATTTTTTTGGACTGTACAGTTAAATAACATTATAAAAAATATGACCTATGCATATAGAAATGCACTGGTATTGTTGCCGATCCTAAGCATTTGCACCAGTACTTGTACTGGTGCAAATGCTACAATACTAAAACCGATGCCTTCAAGTCCGCAGACTGTGCGGCTTATCATGAGATTTGACAGTTCAAAGTCGCACCCCATTACCGGCAATCAGAACGAGGACTGTCACCAGCACACCATGAGTCTCCAAAAATGTGGTCCAAAGCTTTATTAAGTGATTACATTGTTACAGCAAACAGCAACATTTCGGAGCCTCACATGACCCCTTTATCATCGCATGCCTGGCTCCCAAACTTTGCTGTTACTGTAATGATGTGATCGCTTAATATAGCTTTGGACCCAATTTTTGGAGACCCATGGTTTGCTGGTGACATTTCTCATTCTGATTGCTCACAGTCCCAGCCAGTGGTCACTTCAGCACCCACTTAGACATACAACAGCCACTTTCCCAGGAACGTGTGCGTTGGAACCGTTACCGGCAATGGAACCATTCAGGTCGTTGCAACTCAATTTTGCACTGACTTTGAAACAGGTTCCTGCACCACTTTTTTGCAATTTCATTGTGACTTGCATTGACTTCTGTAAAATGAAGTTGCAAGCCGCAAGGAAATCGGAGGTCCAAAGCACATTGACCTGCGGCTTTGAAATCATGTTGAAGTAGCGTGATTTCAAAGCCGCACTGGTGTGAACTGTGAACTAGGGATGCATCAAAGGGCAAAATGGGTATCGGCAATTGGTAGCTGTGAGTACTTTAGAAAAAGTATCGGTACTCTTACTTAAAAAACTTGTATCGGTGCCTCCCTATATGCATGTGTTTAGTATTGGAATGTTTTTGTAGAGCCCATGTGTCAGCTGGCGATCCTCACAAAGGTCTTGTCATTTTTCTCTTGCAGGATCCAGCCTCCCCCCTTCCCCCAGTGCCGGCTGACCCCCTGCCCGCTCAGCCCCCGGACTCTGTCACTGGCGGAAGCATCCTGCAGAGCACTGATACAGAGTAACACTACAGAGGACGGGCATCGCATGTAGCATTGTACAACTTGGCACCTTCCACTTCTCTTACTGCCCCACGACGCTCAGTTGCCCCCCCTCTTTCCCCTTATGTAGCACATAATTTTTTTTTAGAGAGGGGTAGTTGGGGGGTGCGCATACAAGAAGGGCGCCGTGCCAATCGGAGTGAAGAGAAACATTGGAGCTCCAGTACAACATCACCTGACTGATTTTTGAACTCTTCCACAAGGCCAGGCCTGTTATACATTGAGGAGAGGGGGCATTTCTGGTTGCTGGCACAAAGGATATAAAAGGGGTTGTTGCCTCTAGTAACAGTTCCAGTGCAGGGGGGGGGGAGGGGCATTCTCAGAAATCTAAAAAATTGGGTGCAAATCTGAAAAAAATTGTTACGAAATTTAAGTGATTTCCAGAAATTGGTTAAAGCGACTCTGTCACTTTTTTTTTTAAGTTACCCTACAAAAAAAAGATAAAAAACCTTGCCAGTCTGGCGGCATTTCCGGACACCTAAATAGCGCATGATTGTAGTCCTCGTACATTACTACCTTGAGTGATTACTGTTCTTAATCTTCTGTTTGCAGGCTGACAATCTAGTTACAGAGTTGCTTTGAACTCTTGTGGATGGGGCTGTTTTATGGTTAAGAGCCCTGAATCGAGAAACCAGAATGGCTGATTGTGAGTCACGATTGTAAGGCTCCTTTCACACTTGTGCGACTTGTCATGCAACTTTGAGCATCAAAGTCGCATGACAAGTCGCAGCCCAATCTTTTCAGTGGCACCCGGCTTAAAGTCAAAGCAACTTTGAAAAGGTGCCTGCACTACTTTGATGCGACTTTTGATGTGACTTTGATTCAGAGAGTGTAAAGTCAGATCAAAGTCGCATTGGAAATCGCACCACTTTGGAGTCGCACTAGTGTGAATGGAGCCTTCGAAGCAATGTTACCTTAGCTGCCTTTTCAGTTCTGGGAGCATAGATGGTGCACCTCAGCATGGCTGTTTTCAGATCTGGGCTCAGCCATTGCACAGTCCTCGTCTGTACAGTGAAGCATAGAAAGAATCAAAATCATCCCCAAGAACCTCTTTATAGTAGAACTCTACTTTGGCAACATCACCTTTTGTATTGTTTGCACCAGTTTTGACAGTGTCCTTTGCATCTAGCTTCCGCTTTAGAATGGCGCAAAATTTTAAGCTCCGCTAAGAAACAGAGGCATATAGACACGACCAATCAGCTGAGCGAGTACAGATTTTGGAGGTTTCCTTTTAAACATGCCTTTTGAAGGGTAACTTTAATGTTATGCCTCATCACATACTGATGGTTTTCAGGCTGAGCAAGTTTTAGACACATTTCCTTTTATATAATTAGGCAGAAGGGCCTCTCCCGTTCTAAACTAAAGAGTTAAAAAAGTTGATAAACAGAAGAAAAAGATTTTCTTTATTTTTATGTGGCAAACCTTAAATATTTAAAAAAAAAAATTTTGCATGCTGGTTGAATGAAGCGCAGCTCAGGATTGGGCAAGGCAGCTGGATATCCAAGAAAACTGCTTGGCCATAGCTGCCCTGTAGCACTTAAACGGTAGCTCTTTTTTTTTTTTTTTCGCTGTTAAAGGGGACCTGTCAGAACCGTTGCTGCTTGTCACAGCTGAGGCTTCCACCTAGATCTGTAGGCTGGGTTTGCCTGGTTCTCAGAGGTGGTGCTAGTTACAGGGCAGCCAAAGCAGAAAAAGTGTGTTCTGCCCCTGCAACCAGCACCATTTATGAGAGTTAGGTGACAGTGAGCTGGATAGGAGCTTTGGATTTGATAGGCAAAAAATGTTCTGACAGGCTCCCTTTGACAGTTCAGAGCTTACTCAAGTTAACCATGTAGGAACATAACAAAGGTCAATTTAACAAGTGCATTTTTTTGCATAATTCACCCGCAGTAGATTACATTTCTACTTCATCCTCCATAACCAAGAGATAGACATTGCCTACCAGATAAGCCTAGAAGGTGATGGTTGAGATCTCTAGTTATACCTGATTGGTGGTAGGTAAGGAAGGGCAGAGTTTTTAAGCTTCAACAGAGAAACAAGCACTGCTCAAGGTGGACTCACCATGTATCAGCCCACCCTCTGTGCGATTAGGTGCTGGTCCGATACATGATTATCTTAGTCCAAACATCCAGAGAACAGAGGTTGACCGCTAATCAATGGCCAGAGAAATCCAAACTGTATTCAATAAAATCCATATAACAACACCCCAGTTCCTGAATGCAAGATGACAGCAGTTTTTAACGCGTTTCACGCAGCAAGCGCTTAATCATGATTAAATGCTTGCTGCGTGAAATGCGTTAACAACTGCTGTCATCTTCCATTTGGGAACTGATGTCGTCATTATTTGGGTTTCTCTGGCCATTGCACAGCGGTCACTTTTGTGAATGCTCAGAGTTTTTTTTAACTCTTTCCCGTTCGATCGATTAGTGGGGTTAAAGAGCTGTCATGGAGGATTGCAGGAAAAGCGAGGAAATTCTTTTTTTTTTTGTAGAAGGGCTGCTCTTTATTCAGCCACTCTCTTTGACTGTGGCAGTGAAACTTGACCCCTAAATAACGCCACTGTAGGTCAGGCAGGGTACTGCACTTTCAATTTCAGCAACGTCAAATCTTCCATAATTCACAGATGGTTGATGAGGTACTCTCCCCTTTCTACACAATGTATTCAGGCCTCTACTTGTGTGGAAAGATGGCTCCACAGTATTTTTGTTTTTTTTATTTACCTTTCTTTTTTATGTATGTACATATAAATATATCTATTTTTTAATTTGTGATAGGGTTGAAAATTGATTCTGGTCTTTTGTACACTGGCACAGCTGTGTGACAGGAGTCTGGTTCTAAGCTTTATGTCTTCATGCAAGCAAACTATTTCCGTTATCAGACGAGTCGGGGGTCGATCACGTTCCCTGAACCAGTACAATGCACCCCCAGGACAGTAGGGGGTTTAATCATGTTCTATCCGGTTGTCACAACACACATGTTCAAGGTCAGTTTTCCTGATGCACGGTCCACCCTCCCATCACAAAAAGTTGGGGCGGCTTTTTTTTTTTTTTGTTTTTTGTTTTGTTTTTATGCCTTCTTCACCACAGGCCTTACGACATGATAGTACTGCACTTCCTGGGAGCCAAAGTCGCTGGCGCCCAGATATAGTACTCTCTCGTAAACCCCCCTTCCCTTTGTGACGCCTGTGCATTGTCTTTGTATGTAGCATATCATGACCAAGTTTGAAGTGTGTGTGTATCTCTGTGTAAAGACACTGAAACATTGTACTAACTTATTTATGTTTAAAAGAAAAAAAAGTCAAAAAATTGTTTAATCTAGATAATATTTTTTGTTTTCGAAAAGCCAAAGCGGCAAATTTTGTGCAACTGTAAATGCTGTTTATATATACATATAATTTCCTTTTTTCTGACTTTTAGCAGGGTTTTTTTTACTTTTTACGTTTTTGTAATAATTTGGCTGTAGAAAAAAAACAAAAACAGATTGCAGACTGAGCCAGATGACATTTATGGAGGAAAAAAATACTTTTTATAAGTTTGAATTTTTTTTTTTATTTCTGTTCCAACGTCATGCAATCATTAAAAAATAATAAATTCTTGCACAAAAAATGTGTGTGTGTGTTTCCTTTGCATAAGGAGGAGGGTGGGGAGCAGTCACCAGAGATGAGACGATGGAAACAATCTAGGGTATGCCATGGGGAACAAGGAACTCAGGATTAGATTCCTGACAACGCATGCTCATTTTTAAGTGGTTGAGCTGAGGCAGTGTTTGCCACCATTTTGATGATGTTGCGCTATCTGATAATAGAACAGCGTAGAGCTGAGCTGCACTTCTTAAAGTGGATGTAAACCCAATGTCATCCTTTCTAAACTACTGCCATAGGGGTTACCTGTCAAATGTCTCCCCTCTGTCTGTTATGAGAGCCGAAAAACTTCAGATTCTGTGGGTGGGTCTGTTGTCTGGAGCTCGGTGGGTGGAGTTGCGATGTCAGTAGACGCCCCGCCCACCTCTACACTCCCCTTGTCAATATGCATTTTCTCCTGTGTATTTCTTACACTGAACTTCTGCTATGATCTCTAACATTGAAAAGAGAGGAAAGTAACCACATGACTTCAGCATGCCAAATCATGCTGAGGTGTGGAACAGCCAATCCTTGCAGAGCTGCTGAAGAAAGGAGTGGGGGTGGGAATTAAAAAAATAATGCATGTCTTAGGCTTGTGCACGAGATATGTAAATCACCTGTCACTCACAGCAAGGGGGAGGATTTGACAAAGTTTTTCTCTGTTTGTCAAGTTTTATCTCACTGAACAATAAAAGAGGATTTCTCAGAGATGGATTAACTCTGTGTGGCAAGACTGGGCTCAAATGATAGGAAATATTATACTCTACATTATGACATCAAAAAAAAAAAAAATTCTGGTTTACATCCACTTTAAAATATTTGACCGGCACAGCAGTAGGGTGCTTGAAGTGACTGCCATGCAAAGCCAAGATACAAGGGCAGAAATTTACCAGCTTTCCAGCCCCTCAATGTCCCTTCTTCAAGGTGATATAGTGACTAAAATGTCGTTGAATATCCCATACAAAATTGTGAGAATTTCATTAGAAGTGCTGGTGAAATCCTGTCCCTGTATCTGGGCAGTCTGATAATACAAGAGGATCTTAAAAGAGATGTTTTTTTTTTTTTTTTGATTCATACTTACCTCGGTGAATGGAGCATCAGACTGGTCCTGCAGCTGTCCCCCGCTGTCTCTGCACTGAGAACCGAGCTGCCGAACATCGCCGAGGGCTCGGTTCTCACAGATCACCAAGAGGAAAGCTGCTGATTGTCAGTTAGCATCTCTCCTCTGATCCTCCAAGCTCACTGGAGCGCTGAGCTGTGGAGGGGTGGGGAGAGGCCATCTCAGCGGCTCGCTGAGACTGCCATCAATCAAGGCAGCTGGAGGATCCAGACTTGGAAGTCGGGATGGCGCGCTGCTTCGACTGATGGCAGTGATGTCAGTGGAGAGTGGACTTCAGACCGCTCGCTGAAAACCGGTCACAGGAGTGCAAAACGTATGGCACTCCTGTGACCCATAGGAGAAACCCAGCCTAAAAAGCTCAGGCTGGACTTCTTTAAAGTAAAAGAGGTCCAGAATACAGCCGTGACAATGCAACCTAGCAGATGTCAGACTGCGACACTGACAGATACAAATCTAGATGAGCAACGGTGAATGGTGCAACCTAAAATCTGAGACTTGGAAAGTGCGGGAGTATAGAGGTATCCTTCAACAAGGGAACTTGAAATTTAGAATATCTAAAACCAAAACTTTTTTTTCACCCTCCTCCATTTGCAGCTCGCTCTTGGGACCAGCCATGGCTCCCCTGACTTTCACAATTGTGTCTGAACTTAGCATTCAATTTCTATTTTTGTTACAAATTATCTTTCTTTTTAGGTTTGGATAGAGTGGTGGAGGGTCAGAACCCCTGTCTGTTTTTTTTTTCTGCCTGCGTCCTAATGGGGAGATTTCTCTTCACTTTCTGTCCTGGAGAAATGAGAATAGATCTCTCCCAAGTTGAGGGGAAGTTTCTGTCAAGACAAAGAGAGGGTAAGGCTGGGCTGGCCATAATTGATTCCTGCATCAACGCGATCAAGGTGAATAGAGAAAATTCTACCCGCTGTGCCATTGAATTATGACTGGGACTCCACCACTGTCAGAATACACTGATCAGCAGCTGCAGCCGATTGGATGAAAGCCACTGATCAAATAAAGTTTTCCAACAATCAAGTTTGATAGAAGTCAATCATTAGATTGACTTTTGTTGCGTGAGAATGGTCACAGAATATGGATCTAAATTTGTCTGGTCCCTGTGCTAAATCTGCTAAATTTTTGATTTATGGGCATCCTAAATCCCAGCAGGGACACAGACAGCAAAAAAACCTGACAACCTCCAAGCTTCCATAAACCATCCAAAACTAAAAAGAAACTGTTGACTTTAGATACACTAAAGCTGATGTTTAATCAGCTTTAGTGTATTATATCTTCCTTTGCCTCTTCATCAACATGTTAATAATTTTAAATACAATCTTAGCCACCGGTATACATTACATACTTTATTTTAGTAGCAGTGACATCATCACTGGGTCTCTGTGCTTCCCTGTGCAGTAAGGCAGATCATGGCTGGTGTAGGATACTCACAGTGTGCAGTGACATCAAAGTAATCATTTTCAGTACAGGAGAAGAACCTGTACAACTGTGCAGAACAAGACTGGCGAGAATCAACCGCTCTAGCTTCATGGTGGCTGAAGAGCAGCCTGTTACAGATTTTCACTGTTATGGGAACATCAGGCTGTAAAGTGTACTAAAACTAACTTCAAAATCATACACAGTTACATGAATTCTGTACTAAGCAATGAGTTGTCTGCCATTGCTTGTTACCTATCTCTGTCTTCAATACTTTGCATTCAATACTTAAAACCTGCATATTTGTTAAGAGTCAGAGGTTTAGAAAGTCCTTTAAAGAGGACTTGTAACTTGGAAATTGTCCCGCAAAAAAAAAAAAAAAAAAAAAGAAAGAAATGTCACTGCTGCTGAATTATTATATATTGTTCTGCACGGTGTAGAGGTGGCTGTCTAGCTAAAGGAAGGGCTGTTCCTTCCAGTGTCAGAATTGCCCCCCCCCCCATGACTGGTGGAGGAATAATCATGCAGCAGCAGGGTAGATGAGGGAGGAGGGTGGAGGAAGCACGTATCCCCAGAATGGGTGAAGCAGAAGAAGGGAGATCCTTGCACTGCAGGTCCTCAGGTACAGCTTCTTCTCCAGTGAGGAGAACAATGAGCAACACAGTGTTGTCATCACCAAATCTGAGACAAACAGTTAGAGACAGCAGTACTTTGGGTGATCTCACACTGCAGATACAGAGCTATGAGACTACAAAACAGGAGTGCCTAGGCTAGGGTTTCTCAACCACGGCTCCATGGAATCCTAGTGTTCCTCCAGAGGTTGCTAGGGGTCCCTTGAGCAAAGCAATTTCAGATAAGTTCCCACTGACACCACTGACCTTTTTAACTATCTATAAGGGGGGTATTTCTTCCCAATGACCACAAGTGTAAGAAAACATTCTTCTCACTGACCATCACACTAATGTATTATGAGTTGTAGATAAATTCATGTTTAGCAGGGGTTCCCTGAGTCCGTAAAGTTATTTCAAGAGTTGCTCTATGTTGAAGTGGTTGAGAAAGGCTGGCCTCGGCACAGGAAGTACTCGGCTGTTTTTCACAAGGAATTTCAGGCAAACGATAATTCATTTGTGGTACTTGGGCACAAATAAAAAAGAAGCCAATCAATTGTGTCGCAGTGCTCATGTGCTAATGAGAAACATGCTGATAGGAGGGGAGAAGAGCAAAAAGGCTGGAAGAGGGACAAGTCCTAAGGACTTATTAATTGAATCAAAAATCAAGTTTCTGCCTTACCGAACAGAGCTGTGTTTTTTGGCAGAGCTGTGTAAATCTCAGGATTGGATGGAAAGAAATAAAAATTTTGCAAATATACCAGCTCTCTTAGATGTATCTCATCCTTGTATTTAGGGCTTCTGCACATGGGCTAAGCCAGTGCAGTGTTTATTCTGGTGTATTTTGCAGCCCCGCGAAGCCCAGGTGCTCGGTACAACCACCCATAGACATGAATGGGTGTACTTGGGTATACGCCGATACTCACATAAACACTGCTATGGCATAAGCGTACAGCTGTATTCTAAGAATAGAACATTTTCATTTCTTGGAATACACCCGTACGCTATAGTGTTTACGTGAGTACTTGTATACCTGAATACAGCGCACAGCCATTCATGATTAACCCTTCTTCTCTCTAATGGTGGCCATACACACATCAATAAATGATCAATTTCATTGCTGATCGATCTCTTCCAATTGGAATAATCAATCTATAGTTGACAAACCATTCCATTGATATGCCACACAAGGGAAAGTGGATTTTGATCAATAGTTAAGATATAATTGACACTATCGTAAGTCATCGATCATATCTCTACTTCCACCATGTAATCTCATAATCCGATTAACCAAAATATGATGATATTCATAATCCCAGCGCTGCTAATTGATGCAAAACGATCGATAGTTTTCCAAGGTGACCGCTCAACTTTTGGAATTTAGTCTAAATCGATTGGAAAGGAAGTTACGGCTGTGCCATTCTTTCCAGGTTTATTCATTTTGATCGAATCGCAGATTGATTGGACAAAAGAATTGAAGTGTGCCTTTTTTTTTGGAGACCCCTCCCGCACTTCCTAGATTCTGGTCTAGGTGGGAATGATGTATTTATTGTGTGCTGCAACTGGGATCCCCACATCATACATCCTCGGTGGCCTCAGGGGACTCTACAGCGATTGTGCCACACCGAGGGGGACAGCCTGGCGGGCAAGTCTGGGGCAGGTTATCAGGTAGGAGGTGAGAAAAGATGGTCCGCAACTCCTTGCTTGGTCTTTAACCACTTACCCACTGGGCGAATTCCAGCACTCCTTTCCTATATGTAAAAATCATAATTTGCTAGAAAATTATTCAGAACCCCCAAACATTATATATATTTTTTAGCAGAGACACTGGGGAATAAAATGACGGTCATTGCAACTTTTTTTGTCACGCTGTATTTTCACAGCAATTTTTCAAACGCAATTTTTTTGGAAAAAAAAAAAACACTTTCAAGAATGAAAAAAAAAAACAAAACAGTAAAGTTAGCCCAATATTTTTGTATAATGTGATGGATGTTTATGCCAAGTAAATAGATACCCCATGTGTCACGCTTTAAAATTGCACACACTTGTGGTATGGCAGCAAACTTCAGTGCTTAAAAATCTCCATAGGCAACGCTTTAAAATTTTTTCCAGGTTACATGTTTAGAGTTACAGAGGAGATCTTGGGCTAGAATTATTGCTCTCACTCTAACGTTCACAGTGATACCTCACATGTGTGATTTGAACGCGGGGACGGGAGCGCTTTAATTTCTTATTTTTTATTGTTTATTTTAATTTAATTTTTTTATTTTTACACTTTCCCTTTAAAAAAAATATTTTTGATCACTTTTGTTCCTATTACAAGGGATGTAAACATCCCTTGTAATAGGAATAGTGCGTGACAGGTCCTCTTTATGGAGAGAAGTGGGGTCTATAAGATTGTTTACTTCGGCCACCCCGGACGTGACGTCTTAACGCCGCGCCCAGGCCTCCGAGAGTCATATAGACCGCCGGGGACCATCTGTCCTTTGGTTTTCTCTATGGCTACCTTCCGGCACCAGCGGATTCCTTCTGCAGCTCATGGATTGCACAGGAGAGCCGGGAGAAGCACCGGATGGGGGGGGGGGGGGGGCACGTCCCCACCCGCTGCCTGTAAGATTGTCCTTACGGTGAAGGGAATCGCCAGCTGAAAAACATGATATCACCACTGAAAGCCCAGGACGTCATATGACAGCCAACGGTCATCAAGTGGGTAAAACCTTCAAAAGAGTAAGGAGTTGCAGACCATCTTTTCTGATGATTGCTTTTGCAGATGTGGGACTGCCTTTCCGTACCCACCAAGCTCTGAAAATTTTTCTGATCTTGTTAGGTAGTAGCACCCTACCTCTGCTCTATATTATTAGGCAAGAGGACAGCCTGCCTCCTGATGGTGGTGCAGGACCCGGTGTGCAGTGACAAAACAGCAGATCCCTCCAGAACAGCATTGGATCACTGGGTGTGTGATGTGTGAGTATGCTTTTTAAAAAAGGAAAGTGGGGTGGGGGTAGGGTTGCCACCTGTCTGGGATTCACTCGGACAGTTTGGGTTTTGAATCATGCGTCCGGGTTTCAGTCCGCCTGAAACCCGGACACATTACTCAGGCAGGAATGTGGTTCGAAACAGGACCTGACAAAAGGGTGAGAGGGCACTATGCTTTTTGCATTACTATTCTCTTTGGAGCGCCCAAAGGTGTCCCAGGTCTGTTACAATCCTACAGTTTATACAAATAATAATAATTTTGCTGTGCGCTGCTAAAGTGTTTGGGTTTGGCTTGAAGAAAAAGTGGCAACCCTGGGGGGGGGGGGGGGGGTGCAGTAAGACGAGATGGGAAGCTCTCCTTTATTTCACATATCTAAAGGAAGACGTTATTGGCAGTTTTTGTCTCAACTGTGTTTTTAATGGCGAATTTTGGTGCGTACAATCTAAAAATGAAAAACAAACAGGCAGAACACATGATGTTTATGTATCTTTTTATTCTCTTTCATCTTTATATTGTATCTGTTTCAGCTTTTTTGCTGTGAACTTTGCTGTGTGTCAAAATGTAACATGATCTATTACCCAGCATGCCCCGGGCTCTCTGATTTGAGGTTTTTTTTTCTGATACTCATTTGCTACATGTTTACTTTTACACTCACTTTGCTCCCTACAAGTGTCCCACAAGACAACATCTGAAGAGTAGGGAGCAGGCGAGGCTGCGGTTGGTCAGCCCGGATTTACTGCTCATACGCAGCATTGTATAAAACGTTCACATTTATTTTCCACACATATCCAGCTTTTCCTTCGTTTTCCGGTTGTTTTTCAACAGAACTTTTTTTTTTTTTCTTCTTCTTCTTTTCTGAGCTTGGTGACAGACAGGCGAGCAGCCAATCAGGGCAGGGCTAGGGGGTGCGGCTTTAAGACATAGGCAAAGAGGAAGGGGGGCAGGGCGAAAAAATTAAGGTGGAACGGACAGATGTTTACACGATTCTTCATGTATACTCCTATAGGTCAATGGATATCCACCCGTTAGGAAAAAATTACATTTCTGCAAACTCTGATGAGCTAAAATAATCTGTATTTTATATTTTTTTGTACAGATTTGCTTGGGGGTTTGTCTCTGGATTTAAAAAGAACCTGTCAGGGCAAAAATATGGTAGCTGACTGTTTTTTAAAGGGCACGCTATAGAGATGTCACTTATCAGGACTCAGCATGCCGCCAGCGAAAGGCCGGAATACCTGATAGGTGACAGGAAACATTCCAAGTCCGTTGTTGACAGGTTCTTATAAGGGGTGGACCTAAAATCCAATAGCGTTATTAATGCTACGTACACAGTAAAGTGTCAGTGTTAGGCTGGCCATACATTATTATTATATTATACAGGATTTATATAGCGCCAACAGTTTACGTAGTGCTTTACAACTTGAGGGTAGACAGTACTAATACAATACACTTTAATACAGTAGGAATCAGAGGACCCTGCTCCTTAGAGCTTACAATCTAAGAGGGAAGGTCAAGAGATACAAGAGGTAATAACTGTGGGCGATGTGCTGATTGAGAAGATAAATGTACAGTTGTTAGGTGGGGGCCAGATAGGCTTCTCTGAAGAGATGAGTTTCAGGGATCGTCTGAAAGTGGATAAAGTAGGAGAAAATCGGACGGATTGGGGTAGAGCATTCCAGAGGATGGGAGAGGCTCTGGAGAAGTCCTGCAGGTGAGCATGGGATGAGGTGACAAGGGAGTTTGAGAGCAGGAGGTCTTTGGGAGGAGCGAAGAGAACGATTAGGTTGGTATTTTGAGACAGAACAAAAATTGCTTGATTTCCCCATCAACATAAGTTTGGTACACGCTATTACATTTTTTTGTCATTCAACCTGAAGGAAAAAAAACTGACAGATCGGTGTACTAACATAAGTGATGTTAGTAGAGGGATTTCCTCCGCTGTGCTATTGTGTTCTGACAGGAGGAGGATTTTTCAGGGGGGGGGGATCATTTTGGGGTCACCCATGCACCGCCCCTTTTCGACAATGTCATTATCACATTATCATGGTCTGAGACTGCAGACGTAGTACAGTCCCTAGGATAAGTAATGGATAATGGCCAACAGCCCCTCTTACCAGACCCAGCGAGACTACAGCAGTGATCCCTCCGGCTGGACGATCGCTCACTCTGGGTTCCCAGGGAGTGACTCTGTAGTGTAGCATGTCTGTGCCCTGGTAGTGGCTCAGTATTTCTCTCTCTGGTGGTGCTGGGCAGCGTGGCTCTCTCTGGTGGCGCTGGGCAGCGTGGCTCTCTCTCTGGTGGCGCTGGGCAGCGTGGCTCTCTCTCTGGCTTCTGCCCAGCACACTCCTCGTTCTTTGTCCTGTAGCGTTCTCTCCCTCAGCTTTTTTCCAGACTGTTATCTCTCTATCTCTCTCTTGGTCGTGCTGTTGCCTCCTCCCTTGTGGAAAATGGGGTTGCCAATCTTAGGGACTACATGTCCCATGATGCTCTCCTCTCCTAGTCTCCTTTGATTGACCCTCAGTTGTGGCCAATAAGGAAGGAACGAAGCAGGCAGGAAGCTGGGTGGGGAACCTGGTGAGAGTCGCCGTCTCTTTTCTCTGACAGGAGAAAAGGGGGGCGAGCGGGAGAAACCTCTGACAGCCCGCAGCTCGCCTTTCTCCTGTCACAGTGCCGAGTTCTCTGCTGGACTGACCAGGGAAAATAGCCGAAGTCACACTACATTGATGGGAGGGCTTGACAGCACCTTGATGGTGTCACCCCACTGGGGGGTTGCACCCGGGTGCGGGCTACCCACACCCGATAGCGACGCAACTGTACTGAATTTAAGATCCAATCCTTGATTCCAGGGGGGGGCACTTGACCCCCCTTGCACCTACCTGTGGATGCCCATGAATGTGCTAGTATGCACTTACTAGTAGTGGTAGTACTTACATTCAAACGAAGAATGCGTCTTCACCGCTGGAGGCCGCATCCATGTTCTCCCGTCTTCCTTCCAGGGCCACGGAATCTGGCTCTGAGATTGGCCAGAGCCACCAGTCACTGCACTCGCTCCTGAAGAAAAGGCATGGGCAGCGCACGTTTAGAAGATATTTAGAGTACCTATAGGTAAGCCTTATTCTAGGCTTACCTATAAGTACAAATGTCTCAGGGAGGTTTACAGCCTCCCAAAAAAAGTGGCAAAAAACAGCAGGCATCTCTCAAGACAGAACACCAGCAGATAAAGGACCCCTCTTCTCCCTGTCTGTGTGTCTCCTGGGCTGACAGGATCATCTGACTTCATAGGACCCAGCAGAAAGAGCATCTAGTGCAGTCAGTGCAGTGATCAGCCTCAGTACAGGGAGCAACCCACAGCTTACAGAAAGGGACAGGAGGAGAAAGATATACAGTCCACCACTGAGCACCATTGTCCCCCTGTCCATCCCCCTATCCATCCCACTTTTCCCCTGTCCATCCCCCTATCCATCCCACTGTCCCCCTGTCCATCCCCCTATCCATCCCACTGTCCCCCTGTCCATCCCCCTATCCACCCCACTGTCCCCCTGTCCATCTACCCTATCCACCCCACTGTCCCCCTGTCCAACCCCCTATCCATCCCACTGTCCCCCTGTCCACCCCCCTATCCATCCCACTGTCCCCCTGTCCACCCCCCTATCCATCCCACTGTCCCCATGTCCATCCCCTTATCCATCCCACTGTCCCCCTGTCCATCCTCCTATCCATCCCACTGTCCCCTTGTCCACCCCCCTATCCATCCCACTGTCCCCATGTCCATCCCCTATCCATCCCACTGTCCCCCTGTCCACCCCCCTATCCATCCCACTGTCCCCCTGTCCATCCCACTGTCCCCATGTCCATCCCCTTATCCATCCCACTGTCCCCCTGTCCATCCTCTTATCCATCCCACTGTCCCCCTGTCCATCCCCCTATTCATCCCACTGTCCCCCTGTCCATCCCCCTATCCATCCCACTGTCCCCCTGTCCACCCCCCTATCTATCCCACTGTCCCCCTATCCATCCCACTGTCCCCATGTCCATCCCCTTATCCATCCCACTGTCCCCCTGTCCATCCTCCTATCCATCCCACTGTCCCCCTGTTCATCCCCCTATCCATCCCACTGTCCCCCCTGTCCATCCTCCTATCCATCCCACTGTCCCCCTGTCCATCCCCCTATCCATCCCACTGTCCATACCCCTATCCATCTCACTGTCCCCCTGTCCATCCCCCTATCTATCTCACTCTCCCCCTGTCCATCCCACTATCCATCCCACTGTCCCCTTTCCATCCCCCTATCCATCCCACTGTCACCCTGTCCATCCCTTTGTCCCCCTGTCCATCCTCCTACCCATCCCACTGTCCCTTTGTCTATCCCACTGTTTTCCTGTCCCTCCCACTGTTTCTCTGTCCACCCCCCTGTCCATCCCACTATCCCTCTGTTCATCCCACTTTCCAACCCACTGTCCCCCTATCCATCTTCCTATCCATCCCACTGTCCCCCTGTCCATACCCCTATCCATCCCACTGTCCCCCTGTCCATCCTCCTATCCATCCCACTGTCCCCCTGTCCATACCCCTATCCATCCCACTGTCCCCCTGTACATCCCCCTATCCATCCCCCTGTCCACCTACCCATCCCCCTATCCATCCTACTGTCCCCCTGTCCATCCCACTATCCATTCCACTGTCCCCCTATCTATCGCACTGTCCACCTGCCCACCCCCCTATCGATCCCACTGTTCCCCTGTCCATCCCCCTATAGATCCCACTGTCCCCCTGTCCATCCCCTTATCCATCCTTCTGTCCCCCTGCCCATCCCCCTATCCATCCCACTGTCCCCCTGTCCATCCCCCTATCCATCCCATTGTCCCCCTGTCCATCCCACTATCCATCCCACTGTCCACCCCCCTATCCATCCCACTGTCCCCCTGTCCATCCCCCTATACATCCCACTGTCCCCCTGTCCATCTCCCTATCTATCTCTCTCTCCCCCTGTCCATCCTGCTATCCATCCCACTGTCCCCTTTCCATCCCCCTATCCATCCCACTGTCACCCTGTCCATCCCTTTGTCCCCCTGTCCATCCTCCTATCCATCCCACTGGCCCCTTGCCTATCCCACTGTTTTCCTGTCCCTCCCACTTTTTCTCTGTCCACCCCCCTGTCCATCCCACTATCCCCCTATCCATCCCACTGTCCCCCTATCCATCCTACTGTCCCCCTGTCCATCCCTCTTCCCCCCATCTATCCCACTGTCCCCCCCTGTCCATCCCCCTATCCTTCCTACTGTCCCCCTGTCCATCCCCCTATCCTTCCCACTGTCCACCCACCTATTGATCCCACTGTCCCCCTGTCCATCCCCCTATCCATCTCACTGTCCCCCTGTCCATCCCTCTATCCATCACACTGTCCCCCTGTCCATCCCACTGTCCCCCTGTCCATCCCCCTATCCATCCCACTGTCCCCCTTTCCATCCCCCTATCCATCCCACTGTCCTCCTGTCCATCCCACTGTCCCCCTGTCCATCTCCCTACCCATCCCACTGTCCCACTGTCCCCCTGTCCATCTCCCTACCCATCCCACTGTCTCCATGCCCCTATCCATCCCACTGTCCCCCTGTCCATCCCACTGTCCCCCTGTCCATCCCCCTCTCCATCCCACTTTCCCCCTGTCCATTCCCCTATCCATCCCACTGTCCCCCTGTCCATCCCACTGTCCCCCTGTCCATCCCACTATCCATCCAACTGTCCCCCTGTCCGTCCCCCTATCCATCCCACTGTCCCCCTGTCTAACCCACTATCCATCCCCCTATCCATCCCACTGTCCCCTTTTCCATTCCCCTATCCATCCCACTAACCCTCTGTCCATCCCCCTATCCATCCCACTTTTCCCCTGTCCATCCCCCTATCCATTCCACTGTCCCCCATCCATCCCCCCACTGTCCCCCTGTCCATCCCCCTATCTATCCCACTTTCCCCCTGTCCATCCCCCTATCCATCCCCCTGTCCATCCCCCTGTCCATCTCCTTGTCAATCCCACTGTTCCCCTGTCCATCCCCCTATCCATCCCACTGTCCCCCTGTCCATTCCACTGTAGCAGAATCTCTGATCTCTTCCAGTCTAATGGGAACCTTCAAGGCCAAAGATAGCTTACATCCTTCAATAAGTGGTGGGTTGTGAGGCATAGTGGGTGCAAAGGTGGTAAAAGTCAGTGGGCGTCAGACACTTCTTGGATGTAAAAGAGGTTTTATTTTTTTGACAGTCCTTTTTATATTTTGTAGGGTTAAAGAGGGTTAGGGCCAGGACACCCTTAAGTAGTTGCAATTTCAAATGGCAGACTCCGAGACTTCAATAGGAGAACAGCCGTACAGGGAAAGGCCCCATCAAGGTGCCTCTTCTGCTCATGCAGTATTGCTGTCTCCTATGACAACAGTACTTAAACAGTTTCTAACTCAAAGTAACAGTTCTCTCAGCTGTACTACAACTTCTTGTAGTTTTTCAGCCCCTTGAGCTCCTGGTCCCTTTACTGGACCCTCTGATTCACTAACTCTGAATCTCATGAGCTCCTCAAGGCATTTGCGGTGGTATCTCCCTCAAGCGTCACCCACGCTTCCCTGCTGGGTCCCTAGCTTGGCACTTCAGATACCTTCAAGCTTCACCCCTGCTGACCGGCTCGGTCCCTAGCTTGACACACAAGGCTGCTCTGCAAGCGTCGCCTTTGCTGGTTGGGTCCCTGACTTGATCACTGCCTGAAGTTTCCAGATTCTCAACCGTGCCCCCTCGGTGAGAATACTGTTCCGGTACTTGCTTCAGTTACTCACTGTAATCCCTGGTAAAGGAGATTGGTCCCTTTGCGGCAACAGAATAACGCACACCTCCACAACATATACAAACTTACCCTAAGCTACAATATATAACACTCCTATAATAAAACATGCCCAAATAACAATAAAGAGGGGTACAGTGGTCCCCACATTAGCAACACAATGGAGCTAAATATTTCATTCACCCTTAGGCCTCATTCACACGTGGGTATGAATCCGTACCCCATGGGAGGGCCGTGATTACCGGAACAGGGGTGCACAGGTGTTCCCAGCATCCCGTGTAGGCAGTCCCATTGCTGACAACTGGGGTGCAGCCGCTGTTCCCAAGGTGACATCTGTGTGGGTACCGGTCCACGGCCCCGAACGCACCCAGGATGCGTCTGCACCTGCATGGATGTACTTTTTGGGGTAAATGCAGCCCCTACACAGGGTACAGATTCATATGCCCCATGTGAGTGAGGCCTTAGACTTCTCCATGAAGGACCTCACTGGTGGGAAGAGTTCTAATTTCCCCAGCAGAGAATGCCTAAAAGAAAGCTGGAAAGACTCCTTCTGCCTCTGAAGCCAAGAAGAGTTCCTTTTTTCCTCCCAGGCTTCAACCTCCAGGGCCATACCTGAGCCAGGGGCTCGGTTCAGTCACAAGCCTTAGGCCCTTAAATCTCCCAAACCTGCAGACAAGTCCTCTTAAACATCCTAAAAGGAGTTCCCCATTTTCCAAAGTGGGGGGATGTCTGTTGGACGTTGCAGTCACCTGGTCAGCAGGCGTCTCAGAAGCTTGGGTAAGAGACATGATGTTCAGGGGCTACAAGCTAGACGCCCGCTCTCTCTTTCCCACCCCCCACTGTGCTTCATGCTGTCCAACCTGCCTGTGTAACTGGCTGGACAACACAAAGCGGGGTGGGGGCAGAGAGCGGGACTCTAGCTTGCAGCCCTTGGGCACCACATCTCTTACTTGAGCATCCGAGATGGGCAACAGACAATACCCCCACTTAGGAAAGTGGGGTGTCCCTTCTGGATGTTTAAGGGGACCTGTCTGCAGGTTTGGGGGATTAGGGGCCCAAGGCTTGTGACTGAACTGGGCCCCTGGCTTACAGTGCCTTGAAAAAGTATTCACACCCCTTGAATCTTCCTACATTTTGTCATGTTACAACCAAAAACGTAAATGTATTTTATTGGGATTTTATGTGATAGACCAATACAAAGTGGCACATAATTGTGAATTGAAAGGAAAATGATGAATTCTAGAAATAAATACGTGAAAAGTGTGGGGAGCATTTGTATTCATCCCCACTGAGGCAATACGTTGTAGGACTGCCTTTTACTGCAATTACAGCTGCAAGTCTTTTTGGGGATGTATCTACCAGCTTTGCACGTCTAGAGAGTGACATTTTTGCCCATTCTTCTTTGCAAAATAGCTCAAGCTCTGTCAGATTGGATGGAGAGCATCTGCGACCAGTAATTTTCAAGTCTTGCCACAGATTCTTAATTGGATTTAGGTCTGGACTTTGGGCCATTCTAACACATGAATATGTTTTGATCTAAACCATTCCATTGTAGCTCTGGCTGTATGTATAGGGTCGTTGTCCTGCTGGAAGGTGAACCTCTGCCCCAGTTTTAAGTCTTTTGCAGACTCTAACATGTTTTCTTCTAAGATTGCCCTGTATTTGACTCCATCCATCTTCCCATCAACTCTGACCAGTTTCCCTGTCCCTGCTGAAGAAAAGCATCCCCACAACATGATGCTGCCACCACCATGTTTCACGGTTGGGATGGTGTGTTCAGGGTGATGTGCAGTGTTAGTTTTCTGCCACATGTAGCATTTTGTTTTTAGGCCAAAAAAGTCAATTTTGGTCTGACCTGACCAAAGCACCTTCTTCATCATGTTTGCTGTGTCCCCCACATGGCTTCTCGTAACCTGCAAACAGGATTTCTTATGTCTTTCTTTCAACAATGGCTTTCTTCTTGCCACTCTTCCATAAAGGCCAGCTTTGTGGAGTGCACGACTAATAGTTGTCCTGTGGACAGATTCTCCCACCTGAGCTGTGGATCTCTGCAGCTCCTCCAGAGTTACCATGGGCCTCTTGGCTGCTTCTCTGATGAATGCTCTCCTTGCCTGGCCTGTCAGTTTAGGTGGACGGTCATGTCTTGGTAGGTTTGCAGTTGTGCCATACTCCATTTTCAGATGATGGATTGAACAGTGCTCAGTGAGATGTTTAAAGCTTAGGATATTTTTTTATAACCTCACCCTGCTTTAAACTTCTGCACGACTTTATCCCTGACCTGTCTGGTGTGTTCCTTGGCCTTCATGATGCTGTTTGTTCACTAAGCTACTCTAACAAACCTCTGAGGGCTGCACAGAAAATCTGTATTTATACTGAGATTAGATTACACACAGGTGGACTCTATTTACTAAGTAGGTGACTTCTAAAGGCATTTGGTTCCACTAGATTTTAGTTAGGGGTGTCAGAGTAAACTTTTCACATATTTATTTGTAAAAAAATGTTGAAAACCATTTATTGTTTTCCTTCCATTTTACAATTATATGCCACTTTGTGTTGGTCTATCACATAAAATCCCAATAAAATGCATTTACGTTTTTGGTTGTAACATGACAAAATGTGGGAAATGTCATGGGGTAGGAATACTTTTTCAATGCAATGTATTATGATCTACCAAAACCTCCAGATCCTTCTCCACTATGGAACCCCCCCCCCACACACACATAGCCAGGAAGGGATCACATGGCCCCTATGATAGGTTCATAGTGATCTCCGACCAGGACATAGACAGGAAGGGATCACATGGCCCCTTTGGTTACAGCATTTGTTCACACCTGGCTAAAATGTTTGCACAGTACTGTAGAGGGAAGATTGTATATACATATATGATAGGAAGGGGGGTAACACTTACCAGGTGAGGCAGCCATCTTGTGAGATTGCATTGGCAGGGAATCAAACCCTGGTCAACTGCTTGGAAAGCAGATATGCTCACCACTGCACCACCAACGCGAGGTAGCATGTCTTTGGAGTGTGGGAGGAAACTGGAGTACCCAGAGGAAACCCATGCAAACACAGGGAGAGCATGCAAACTCCATGCAGATAGTGTCCTGGTCAGGATTTGAACCATGGACCCCAGTGCTGCAAGGCCAACCACTAATGCCCTGTACACACGGTCGGATTTTCCGACGGAAAATGCGTGATAGGACCTTGTTGTCGGAAATTCCAACCGTGTGTGGGCTCCATCACACATTTTCCATCGGAATTTCCGACACACAAAGTTTGAGAGCTTGCTATAAAATTTTCCGACAACAAAATCCGTTTTCGGAAATTCCGATCGTGTGTACACAAATCCGACGCACAAAGTGCCACGCATGCTCAGAATAAATTAAGAGACGAAAGCTATTGGCTACTGCCCCGTTTATAGTCCCGATGTACGTGTTTTACGTCACCGCGTTTAAAACGATCGGATTTTCTGACAACTTTGTGTGACCGTGTGTATGCAAGACAAGTTTGAGCCAACATCCTTCGGAAAAAATCCATGGATTTTGTTGTCGGAATGTCCGATCAATGTCCGACCGTGTGTACAGGGCATTTGCCTCTGTGCTGCCTATATGCAGCCTCTGTTCGCTAAGGCCTGCCCCCACTGAGTGGGGTAAATCAGTGATGTACACTCAAAGCACTTAGAAGGTGAAGCAGCCATCTTGGCGCACTGAATTAAGCCTTTTAACCTACCAGCATGTCTTTGGGCTGTAGGAGAAAACCCACACAAGCACAGGGAGAACATGCAGACAGTGTCCTGGTCAGGTTATGAACCAAACACCCCAGTGCTGCAAGGCAGAAGTGCTAACTACTAAGCCTCTGTGCTGCCCAATCTTAAAGCAGAACTTCACCTATAAAGGGAATTTCCACTTTTCCTCCTCTTTCTCCTTCGCCTTTAAATTTCCTAAAGTACCTGGAGATACAGGTCCATATTGTAGAGTTATGAATCTTTCATATTCTGTCCTGTAGGGGGAGACTCTGAATGGTTCTCATTCCATCCACCCTACCGATTGAGCCGTCCACATTTCCCCTTGGGTTACGATATTCTTAAGTGACCTAGAGATGCAGATCCTTTTTGCAGAGCGACCTGGAACTACAGAGTCCTTCAGCTGTTTTAGGCCTCAGTGGTCACTTCACCAATATTGGTGATGTCCTTCGTGTGGAATGGGACAAATACATGTCCTCTGGTCTGTATAGTGTTTCTATTCCATGGATAGGCTCTGTCCTATATAAGAGGACATGAGCTAGACATGAGTGTAACCTGAAATGTAGACAGGAAGGGACAGGGCAACTCACTTGAATGTGGAAGTCTGGCTCTTCATACTTGGTAGAGAGTCCATTCCAAGTATGGTGGATTGGGTAACAAGGATGCCCTGATAGTCCATCATCATTGTTTATGATTGTCTGTGGAGCTGCTACCAGCTCCACCTACCGTGCCCAGGTCTGCTGGCCGGGCTCTGCTGTTTCTTATGGACATCTGAATGGTGACCACTTGAATAGTGCACCAGCGCTACTTATTTGACGCTCACCTAAAAGGTATTTCCACTTTTGCAGCCATATTGGGATAACACCTACTTTATATCTGTTACATGTTCTCATTCACAGAGTAAAACTTAATAAAAATTGTAAAGTTTGCTGCTCACCTTTAAAGAGGGAATCAAGTGTAAAAAATGACACAAAAAATGGCCCCTACAAATCTATTACCAGAACCCCAGTATGCAGCTTGGCAGGCCAGGAAAGGGGGGAAAGAGCGTGCACCCCCTCCACTCCTGAGCCATACCAGGCCACATGCCCTTGACCTTCCCTTGTCGAGGGTATGTGGCCTGGTATTGGCGAGGAGAGGGGGGGGTGCATGCTCAGCCAGCTCCCCACCTTTCCTGGCCTACCAGGATGTGTGCTTAGGAGGGGGTCTGGATTTTGGGTGGCCATGTTGTTTTTATTTTTTCCTAGGGGTTCTGCCTTTAACCACCTCAATACAGTGCACTTACACCCCCTTCCTGCCCAGACCAATTTTCAGCTTTCAGCGCTCTCACACTTTGAATGACAATTACTCAGTCATGCAACACTGTACCCATATGAAATTTGCATTCTTTTTTTTTACACAAATAGAGCTTTCTTTTGGTGGTATGTAATCACTAGTGGGTTTTTTATTTTTTGTGCTATAAATAAAAAAAAGACTGTAAATGTTGTGCCTTTTTCTTTGTTTCTGTCATAAAATTTTGCTAATTAGTAATTTTTCTTCATAGATTTTGGCCAAAATTTATACTGCTACATATCTTTGGTAAAAATAACCCAAATTAGTGTATATTATTTGGTCTTTGTGAAAGTTATAGAGTCTACAAACTATGGTGTCAATCACTGAAAAATGATCACATCTGATCAGGCCTTCAGTACATCAGGTGTATCTCATTTCTTGAGACACTTAGTGCCCATTCACACAGCGGCAACACGACTTCCAGTGCAACTTTGGGAGGCAACTTGGACACGACTTGAGTATGAATCACAGCACGACTTGGGGCAATTTACAACACAACTTGAAGTCGCCTCCAGGACAGGGAACTTTACAAGTGGCCAATCAGAGCTTATCAGCTGTGTGTGAGAAGGAGGGGGCTGGCTGTTTAGTGGAGGAAATTACTTTCTGTTTCCTTTCTGCTTCCTGTAAAGTTGCCTCAGTTTGAACAGTGATCAGACTTGGAGGCAACTTCCATTGAAATCAATAGGTACAAGTTGCCTTCAAGTCGGATTGAAGTAGTACAGGAACCTTTTCTGAAGTCGGAGCGACTGCAGTAGCGTGCATTAAGACGGATCCATTCACTTACATTGCTTTTTTCATGTAGCGTGACTTGAGGCGACTAGGGGCGACTTGGGGCGACTTGAAGTCGGATCCAAAGTTGCCCCTGTGTGAATGGGCTCTAACAAGTCAGGAAAGTTCAAATACCCCCCAAATGACCCCTTTTTAGAAAGTAGACATTCCAAGGTATTAAGTAAGTAGCATGGTGAGTTTTTTTAAGTAGTAATTTTTTCCCACAATTCTTTGCAAAATGAAGAATTTTTTTTTTTACAAAATTGTCATATTATCAGGTTATTTCTCACACACAGCATATGCATACAACAAATTACACCCCAAAATACATTCTGCTACTCTTCTTCCTGAGTATGGCGATACCACATGTGTGAGACTTTTACACAGCCTGGCCACATACAGAGGACCAACGCTGAAGTAGCACCTTCAGGCGTTCTACGAGCATAAATGACACATCTCATTTCTCAACCACCTATTACACTTTTGAAGGCCCTGGAGCACCAGTACAATGGAATTGCCCACAAAATGACCCCATTTTGGAAAGCAAACACCCCAAAGTATAATCTATGAGGCATAATGAGTCTTTTGAATGGTTCATTTTTTTCCAGAAGTTTTTGGAATATGTGGGAAAAAAAATGAAAACGCATTTTTTTTACACAAAGTTGTCAATTTATAAGATATTTCTATCACATAGCATGTATATAGCAAAAATTACAGCCCAAAATACATTCTGCTACTCTTCCCGAGTATGGCAATACCACACGCGTGAGACTTTTACACAGCCTGGCCACATACAGAGGCCATTGAAGTAGTACCTTCAGGTGTTCTAGGAACATAAATTACATCTCATTTCATTCCTACCTATCACACTTTTGAAGGTCCTTGAGCACCAGCACAATGGAATTACCCACAAAATGACCCCATTTTGGAAAGCAAACACCCCAATGTATATTCTATGAGACATGGGCTGCAAATAGATACTTGGGTACTCTGGTGGGCTGCAGATAGGTACTCGGGTACTCTGATTGGCTGGAGACAGGTACTCAGGTAATTTGATGAGCTGCAGACAGGTACTCGGGTACTCTGATGGGCTGGTGACAGGTACTCAGGTACTCTGATGGGCTGGTGACAGGTACTCGGGTACTCTGATGGCCTGGTGACAGGTACTCGCGTACTCTGATGGCCTGGTGACAGGTAGTCGGGTACTCTGATGGCCTGGTGACAGGTACTCGGGTACTCTGATGGCCTGGTGACAGGTACTCGGGTACTCTGGTACTCATATGGACTATGACAGGTACTCAGGTACTCATATGGACTGTGACAGGTACTCAGGTACTTGGGTACTCAGATGAACTGTGACAGGTACTCGGGTACTCAGATGGACTGTGACAGGTACTCAGGTACTCGGGTACTCAGATGAACTGTGACAGGTACTCGGGTACTCAGATGGACTGTGACAGGTACTCGGGTACTCAGATAGACTGTGACAGGTACTCAGGTACTCTGATGGACTGTGACAAGTACTCGGGTACTCAGATGGACTGTGACAGGTATTCAGATGAACTGTGACAGGTACTTTGATGAGTGGTGACAGGTCCTCTTTATTGGGGGGGCAATCAGTGTGATTGGTGTACACTGTAAGCGGTAACGAGATGTTACCGCAATCTCCTTCTCACACACGATTGGTGTGTGAGGAGGAGAACCCGGTAACATCTCGTTACCGCTCTATGTTTTTCATTTAGTGATCAGCTGTGAAAGGATCACAGCCGATCACGTGGTAAACAGCTGCCGGCCAATGGCTGTTTACCAGTGTCGGTAAATGTCGAGCAGTGTTCCCGGGAACACGTCGCCACCAACGTGCACACGATCGCGTGTATTCCCTGTTTAAATGGACGGATGTCATATGACGCCAGCCCTGAACGAGAGCCGTGCCGCCTGGCCGTCATATGATGGCCGGCGGGCGGCAAGCGGTTAACGGTGAGCAGCAATTTTTACAATTTTCTTAAAGCTATGCTATGTGAATGGGAACACATAACAAATATAAAGTAGGTGTAAAAAATGTGGTTGAAAAATTGGAAATACCTTTTAGGTGAGCTCAGTAGATGACACTTTGGTGCAGAGACCTGTCTTGGTACAGTCGTACCTGGTCCCTGGGAGGGCTGATTACCATTTCCTCTAGATAGCTGAGATGGCAGACACCAATAGGTCATGCATGTTGCTTTGAGCCGCACCTGGTCCCTGGGAGGGCTGATGGGAAGATCCACTGTTTACTGAAGTGGCAGCTGCCACCAGTGTGGTGACCTGTGTTGGTACAGCTGTAACTGGTCCTCGGGAGGGTTGATGGGAAGACCATCTGTTTACTGGATAGGCAGCCTCCACCAGTGTGTGGATCTGTGTTTGGTACAGAGGTACCGGGTTCCTGGGAGGACTGATAAGAAGACCCTCCAGTTACTGCAGTGGCAACTGCCATCAGTGTAGGAACCTATGTTGTTACAGTCATATCGGGCCCCTGGGGGAACTGATTAGAAGACCCTCCTGTTGCTGCAGTGGCCGCCACCACCAGTGTAGGGTCCTATGTTGGTACAGACATACTGGGTTCCTGGGAGGGCTGATGTGAAGACTCTTCAGCTGCTGGAGTGGCAGCCACCAGTGTAGCAACCTGTGTTGTTACAGCCATATCAGGCCCCCGGGAGCACTGATTAGAAGACCCTTTGGTTAGCGCAGTGGCTGTTGCCACCAGTGTGGGGACCTCTGTTGGCACAGCTGTACCTTGTCTCTGGGCGGGCTGATAGGATGACCCTCCTGTTGTTGAAGTGGCATCCACAACCACTGTAGGGACCTGTATTGGTACATCCGTACCTGGTTCCTTTGAGGGCACGTCAGGCTTTCCGTTGAGTCTTCTTCTAGGAACAGCCAATTGTCTTGTTTGCCCAGATACGTTTGCAGTTGGTGATCCAGAAGCTCCAAAAATAGAAAATGGAAGTCTGATGGGAAGACCCTCTGGTTACTGAAGTGGCAGCTGCCACCAGTGTGGGGACCTGTGTTAGTACAGCTGTACCTGGTCCCTGGGAGGGTTCCTCAGGCTTTCCACTGAGTCTTCTTGTAGGAACAGCCATTAGTCTAATTTTTTCAGATTTGTTTACAGTTTGTGATTCAGAAGCTGCAGAAAGGGAAATAGAGGGCTGATGGGAAGACCCTCCGGTTACTGGAGTGGTAGCCGCCACCAGTGTAAGAACCTATGTTGGCACAGCCGTACCTGGTCCCTGGGAGAGTTCCTCAGACTTTTTGTTGAGTCTTCTTCTAGGAACAGCCAATTGTCTTGTTTGTCCAACTGTATTGATAGTTGGTGATTCAAAAGCTGCAGTAAGGGGAATAGAAGGCTGATGAGAATACCCTCTGGTTACTGGAGTGACAGCGGCCACCAGTGTAGGAACCTGTATTGGTACAGCCGTACCTGGTGCCTGGAAGGGTTCCTCAGACTTTTTGTTGAGTCTTCTTCTAGAAATAGCCAATTCACTTGTTTGTTCAACTACATTGATAGTTGGTGATTCAGAAGCTGCAGAAAGAGAAATACAGGGCTGATGGGAAGACCCTCCGGTTACTGGAGTGGCAGCCACCACCAGTGTAAGAATCTGTGTTGGTACAGCTGTACCTGGTCCCTGGGAGGGTTCCTTAGACTTTTTGTTGAGGCTTCTCCTAGGAACAGCCAATTGTCTTGTTTGTCCAACTAAATTGATAGTTTGTGATTCAGAAGCTGCAAAAAGGGGAATAGAGGGCTGATGGGAAGACCCTCCGGTTACTGGAGTGGCAGCCGCCACCAGTGTAGAGACCTGTGTTGATACAGCCGTACCTAGTCCCTGGGAGGGTTCCTCAGGCTTTCCACTGAGTCTTATAACACTCTATCCCCACACACAAAACTTGTAGAAAAGATGCTGTGGCACTCCTGTTGGTGAAGAAAGCTGGTGGTATTGCTCTCTTGAAGACAGGTTCTGGTGAGAATCTTTCAAGAGAGTGATGATGTAGTGGACTCTGGTGATGATGGCTTGACTTGAAGATCTTCTCCCTCATGTTCACTAGCAAATCATCCTCTGATCCCTCCACTTCATCTCCTAGTTTAATATTTCTTCCAACATTTTGACCATCTTCACTCCCAAAAAAGCTGCACCCCTCCCATTTAAGTGCTATAAAGATGGTAACCGAATGAAAAGTCACCCCAGTTCACCAAGAAGCCAATCCCCTCATCCCTGCACCAGTTCCTCAGCCACTTGTTAAGCTCCCTAAGCTCCTGCTGCCTCTCTGATGTGGCTCTAGGTACAGGCAGTATTTCTGAAAATACTGCCTTGGAGGTTCTTTTCTTCAATATAGCCCCTAAGTCCCTGATATTATTTTTTAGGGTGCCCCATCTTTCTCTAACTTTGTTGTTAGTACCAATATGTATCATGACAGCTGGGTTCTCCCCAGCCCCATCCAACAATCTGTCCATCTCATGTGCAATGTCCCAAACATGAGCACTCGGTAAACAACATGCTGTTCGGTAATAACAGTCTTTGTGACAGATTTCCCTATCTGTCCTTCTAATGATTGAGTCCCCTACCACCAGTATCTTCCTATTCTTTGCTGTAACCTTGCCCTCATCTTTAACTGGAGAAGATGTTCCCAAGGTTCCTCTGGCATTTTGGTGGAGTCTCATCTTGAACGTCACATTCTGGTGTAGTCACAATCTGAATGCCATATTCTGGTGGAGTAACAATGTGAACGTCACTTTCTGGTGTAGTCTCGACGTGAACGTCACATTCTAGGTGAGTCTCAGTGTGAGAGTCACAGTCTGGTGGGTTCCCAATGTGAACCTCACATTCTGGTGGAGCGTCAACCTGAATTTCTTCCAGCTTTTTGGTCATCTTCTCTCCCAATAGAGCGGCACCCTGCCCTTTTAAGTGCAGTCCGTCCCTGCTATAGAGCCGGTAATTGACCGAAAAGACAATCCAGTTCTCCATGAACCAAAAACCCCTCCTCCCTGCACCAGTTCCTCAGCCATTTGCTTAGTACCATAAGCTCCTGCTGCTTCTCTGGTGTGGCTCAAGGTACAGGCAGTATTTCTGAAAATATTGCCTTGGGGGACCTTTTCTTCAATATAGCCCCTAAGTCCCTGAAATAATTTTGTAGGGCGCTCCATCTTTGTCATTGGTACCGATATATACCAAGACAGCTGGGTCCACTCCAGCCCCATCCAACAATCTGTCCATGCAATCTGCAATGTGCTGAACCCGAGCTCCCGGTAAACAACACACTGTTCAACGATAACGGTCGAACGTCGTATGACGGCTTCCCATGACGGCCGCTCTCGCGCACCTGCGTGGCACGCAGAGCGGCGATTGCTAGGACACAGCGCGACCCCAATCTCTATAAAGAGACGACTCCACGACTCTATAACCATGTGATCGGCTGTGTCCAATCACAGCCGGTTACATGTAAACATGAAGATGCCGGTAATCGGCCCTCCTCGCCTCACACTGACAGAGTGTGTGGTGAGGAGAGCCGATCAGCGGCATCTCCTCGCAGGGGACAACTGATCATGAGTGCCCTGATTACATTATAGCGCCACCAGTGTCACCAATCGGTGCCCACCGGTGCCCACAAGTGCCACCAATCTATGCCCATTGGTGATGCCAGTCAGTGCTGAATATCATTGCCCCCTATCAGTGCTGCCCATCAATGCCCATCACTGCTATCCATTAATGTCCATCAGTGTTGCCCATCAGTGCCACCCATCAGTGCCCATCAGTGCTGCCTATCAGTGCCCACCAGTGCCGCCTATCAGTGCCAATCAGTGCCACCTATCAGTGCCCATCAGTGCCACCCATCAATGCCCATCAGTTCTACCTATCCGTGCCGCCTATCAGTGCCCACCAGTGCCGCCTATCAGTGCCAATCAGTGCCACCTATCAGTGCCCATCAGTGCCACCCATCAATGCCCATCAGTTCTACCTATCCGTGCCGCCTATCAGTGCCCACCAGTGCCACCTATCAGTGCCAATCAGTGCTACCTATCACTGCCCATCAGTGCCACATATTAGTGCCCATCAGTGCCACCTATCAGTGTTCATCAGTGCCTATAGGTGTGGCATATTAATGCCTCCTCATCAGTGCCACCTAATCAGTGCCCATAAGTGCCGCCTCATCAGTGCCCATAAGTGTCACCTCATCAATGCCCACCAGTTCAGCCTATCAGTGCCCATCAGTACTGCCTCATCAGCACACATTAGTGAAGGAGAAAAATTACTTATTTACAAAATTTACTGACAGAAACAAAATAAAAAAGATTTTTTTTTCAAAATTCTTAGTCTTTTTTTTTTTTTGTAAAAAATAAAAAACCCAACAGTGATTAAATACCACCAAAAAAAAGCTCTATTCGTGTAAAGAAAATGATAAAAAATTTCATTTGGGTACAGTGTAGCATGAACGCGCAATTGTCATTCAAAGTGCAACAGCGCTGAAAGCTGAAAAATGGCCTGGGCAGGAAGGTGTAAGTGCCCTGTAGGTAAGTGATTAAAAAGACTTTCTGCAGATCAAATCTTTTCATTTCTTTTTTTTTATCTTTATTATACACCAATTATTTTTCCATTTTTAACGCTTTGACTACCAAATCATATTTTTTGTTTTCATTTATAACCCTTTAACTACCAAGTCAAGTGTTTTTCCTTTCATTTATCCTTATTAAAACCAAGAGTTTGTTTATGCTTTAATTTTTGTAATACTTTCACCACCAAACCAAATTCTTTTCTTTTTTTTTCCTAACCCTCCCGCTCCCCCTTTTTTTTAACCCTTTCATCGCCAAAAACAGTTTTCCCTGTTTTAACCCTTTCACTACCAAATGATATTTTTTTCATTTATAACCCTTTAACTGCCAAGTCAAGTATTTTTCCTTATATTTATTAACCCTTTCTTTGGCAAACCAAGATTTTTTTTTTATCCTTTCATTTTTTTTAACCCTTTCGCCACCAAACCAAATTATTTTCCTATTTTTTTCCCTAACCCTCCCCCTCCCCTTTTTTTAACCCTTTCACGCCAAAACCTGTTTTCCCCTTTTTAACTTTTTTAATGCCAAATCAATTGTTTTTTCCCCATCTTTCGCCCATATGTTAAATTATAAATAAAGGAAAACCTGCTTATTGTTAGTGTTGGATGGAGTGGGGAGGGATTAGAACCCCTGTCAGGTTTTTATTGCTGTCTGCACCCCCTTTAGGGAGATTCATTCTCTCTGATTACCATTACCAACAAAAGTGAAAGAAAATTCCAGATTTTGGGTTGTCACCAGAACAGGACTTAGGCTCGATTCACACCTATGCATGTTGCTTTTGAGCGTTTTTGGAGGTTTTTTTTTCATGCTTGCCACGTTTTGAGCAGCGTTTTTGGTGCGTTTTTGGTGCGTTTTTGCCGCGATTTGCGTTTTGCGTTTTTTTTTTTAAAGTTTTTTTTACAGTCTTAAAAAAAATTTAAAAAAAAAACAAAAAAAAAAACAAACGGCAAAAACGCATCAAAAACGCTGCAAAAACGGTGCACTTGCGTTTTTGATGCTTGTCCATTGAATTCTATTACATGCAAAACGCTGCATTTTGCATGAAAAAAAGTCCCTGACCCTTTCCAAAAATGCAGAGAAACAAAAAGGCATTGATGTGAACATGTTCCATAGGAACCCATGTTAAAAAATTCCCGTGCATTTCTGCAAAATGCAAAATGCATCAAAAAACGCGCTAGTGTGAATGGAGCCTCAGAGGGGAAATCGTCCAATGGGGACACTAGTTCTGGTGACACCCAGGGATTATGTCATTTGGGGATGGCACTTTGGCTATGGGAAAGGAAGTGAAGGGAAGTCCCCCCAATGGGGACACAGATGGCAAAGAAAACCTGACAGGGGTTATAGTCCTCCCTTACTGTAAATGAAAATAAAAAATTGTCTTTAGTTGTCTTTACTTTTATTTCATCTTTTAGCTGGTATGCGGGGGATGGTGGGGACTCAGTCTAAAAGAGGGTGCAGCATATTACACATGGGGCTATGGGGGGTGTAGTGTCTGCAGACACGAGCAACTGCCACTGCCAGACGGGGGTAGGGGTGAGCGCTCAGTCATTTTAAGGGTCTTTTGAACCCTTTCACTGTTGGACATATTTGCACATGTGCTAATTGCTTATTTCTGCTCTCCAAGCATTCCATAGTTTGTGAAATGATGAAGGCCCCAGTCACACCTCTGACATTCACCTGGATGGCAAACACTCAACAAGCATAGAGCAGTAGACAGGTGCGATTAGTTTTGTACGAATCGGAAATTCGTAAGAATTTCCGGAAAATCGTACATTTGTGAGGATCCGAAATACGAATTTTTATGCATACAAATTTTGTACGAAATTTCCTTTACGAACTTCGGATCCAAATTCCGTTACAACGGAATCGGACAAAATAAGAATGTTCGTTAATTACGATTATCCATTATGATGAAGTTAAAAACCTAGGAAGTCAGCACAGCACACAGGGATGGTGGGAGCCCCTCATAATGATAAATTCATCATAGCGAACATTCGTAATTGTTAAGAAAAATTAACAAACCTAAAAGTAAAAAAGTAAAACTCAGGAAGTCAGCACTCAGCACAGCACAGGGATGGTGGGAGACCCTCATAATGATAAATTCATAACGAACATTCATAATTGTTACAAAAAGTTAACGAACCTAACGAAAATTCGTATTTCGTACGAATCCAAATTGAATTTTGGACACAAATTATGAAATACGAATTAATTCTGATACGAAACGGAACAAAACAAAACAAATTTATTGATGGCGCACATGTCTAGGCAGCCCATTGATTTCAGTCTCTGTCCTATGCGCCTCAAGCATGGCAAAGTAGTTAATGGCACATTCCGGTTTGTTTTATTTCCCATGCATTTTGTCACATTTGTTGTATTGGTGCCTCATGTTTGGGGGGACATTTACAATAAATGGCACTACAAGCGTGAGGCACATTTTTTGCATGCTCTGGGATTGCGTGGAATTGTGCATTTCTGTGCGCATTACCGAAATGCACAGATGTGAACGGAGACTGATATGGTGGAAATTTGTCACAGTGGCATGCGGCGTACCGCCATATTTACATTTTTTATCGGTTACCGCCATACAAAAACTTGTGCTGGGCTTTTTTTTTAGAAGCAGGCAGACAAATGTGTAAAGTGCACGTTTTCTTTGGTTTGGAAATGTTGGAGGAAAGTTCTTAATCTCCTTTACTCCTGAGTAAGAATAGCTGTAAAATGTGGTGTGAATGTGAGCAGACAGGGAACATTTATGGCCCTGATCAATGAATACTGGATCTTCTACAGATGAGTCCCCGAAAACCACAAAGCTTCCCAAAGCTGCAGAAGACGGAAGGAAAATGGCTGAGATTGCTACTTGTTTGTCAGGGAGAGGGGGGCACATTTTCTTAGAGGTGGCTCCCCACAATTTCTGGGTTATGGGGGGGTCTCCGGCACAGTTTATGCTCACTGTGGCTATGGAGATAAAGGGTCTATCTGTGTAATTGGTGTATCTGTTCCTTAGCTCCACAGAGGGCCGTACAAGCCCAGAGAGCCTCCGCCACCAACAAACCTGTCCAGGGGATTGGCAGGGAACCTGAAGGTATCAGCAATGGAGAAAAAGAGTCTGCAGAGCCAATCCAACAGGTAGGTAGGACTCACCCGGACAGTCCGGGTTTGGAACTATGTGTCTGGGTTTCAGTCTGTCTGAAACCCGGACACATTTTTCAGACTGGGCTGTGGCTCTCCAAGTAACTGAGACAGTCGTGCAAAAATCTGTTGCCATTTGTGAGCTGTGGGCCGCTGTCTGGAGGCAGGTTCTACATCAGTGGGGCACTGGGGGGGGGGGGTTGATGACGTCAGTAAGAGCCGTTTAGCCACACCCACTGTTTGCCGCAGCACGCTGCATTACCACTCTCCTTGGGACGCTCAAAAATGTCCCAGGTCTTTTATAATCCTATAGTGTATACTATGAAAAAAAATGTGCCCTGTGCCACTAAAGTGTTCGGGTTTGGCTTGAAGAAAAGGTGGCAACCCTAGACAGGTGATTCATGTAGCATCTACTTCCTGGAATCCATCTACCCTCAGCTCAAGTAGGCATACAGGAGAGTGTTAGCTGAGAAAACCCCTCCTCCCCTCCTGGAGACTCCTGGGATGTATGACATCATGTGCCTGGGCAAGAAACCAGGAAGTAACTGAAGAAATGTAAAAAAAAAGTTTAAAACAAGTAACTATGATATACTTGCCTATCTACAGTGGGGAAAATAATTATCTGATCCCCTGCAGAGTTTGTAAGTTTGTAGTTTTGCCCACTTACAAAGAAATGAAGTATCTATAATTTTTATCATAGGTGTATTTTAAGTGATAGAGACAGAATATCAACCAAAAATCCTGAAAAAAACATGATACCAATGTTATAATTTGAGTTGCAGTACAGTGAGTAAAATAAGCAGTGGCGGTCATAATGGGCTTAGGGGACCTGCCCCCCATTCATGCGTCCGGTTCCCTAATCTACATGCAGAGTGCTGGTTTCCAATGTTTTTTTTTTTTTTAAAGAAGCACGTGATGAGAGCCAGAGGCTCTAATATGCTTCAAAAAAGGGTGGGCTCGGGGCGCAGAGCATTGCGCCCCAAGCCTACCCTGTTGTCTGGCAATAGCGAATAACTATTGTCTTCCTGATTCTCCTCCTGGCCAAGACTGTCACCCAATTGGCTGAGAGGAGAAGTGATCCTATTGGCCACCGAGGAGGGAGGAGACGCAGGGGAAGCCGGCATGAAGCACCAGGAGGAGGAGACGGAGGAGCAAGTGCTGCCCATGACCTACATGGGATAAGTGGTGACCGACCAACTGGGGGGGGTTGGAGTTGCCTGTGGCCTGAAAAATTCTGACTATGACCCTAAGAACACCATCCCTACAGTCAAGCATGGAGGTGGATACATTATGCTTTGGGGCTGTTTCTCTTCTAAAGGTAAAGGCTGACTTTGCCGCATTGAGGGGCCAATGGACGCGGCCATGTATTGTAAAATCTTGGATGAGAACGTTCTTCCCTCGGCCAGAACACTGAAGATGGATTGTGGATGGGTCTTTCAGCATGACAATGACCCAAAACATACAACCAAGGCAACAAGGGAGTGGCTCAAGAAGAAGCACAGCCAGTGGCCTAGCCAGTATCCAGACCTTAATCCAATAGAAAATGTATGGAGGGAGCTGTAACAAGTTGCCAAACGACAGCCAAGAAACCTTAAGGATTTAGAGAAGATCTGTAAAGAAGAGTGGATCAAAATCCCTCCTGAGATGTGTACAAACCTGGTCACCAACTACAAGAAACGCCTTACCTCTGTGCTTGCCAACAAGGGTTTCTCCACTAAGTACTAAGTCATGTTTTGCTAGGGGGGGGTGTCAAATACTTATTTTACTCACTGAACTGCATCTCAATTTATATTTTATTTGTATCGTGTTTTTTCTGGATTTTTGGTTAATATTCTGTCCCTATCATTTAATATACACCTATGATAAAAAAATTATAGACCCTTCATTTCTTTGTAATTGGGCATACTTACAAAATCTAATCAAATAATTATTTTCCCCCACTGTATTTATTAATGCTAGTGGCATAGGGATTAAAAATAATCAATGTTAATTAGGAGAGTGAAGTTCCACTTTAAATTTTGGATTTCCCAACACTTCACTTGCTCGTTCACACCAGCCCACATATTAACCACATGCCAACCAGTACACGACAACATACGTCGGCACAATGGCAGAGCTGGGCAAATGGGCGTACAGGTACATCCCCTTTAAATCGCGGCAATGTGGGCGCACACGCCACCGCGTACTCCGTGACCATGCCCACAGGTCCTGCGATCATGTCACGGAGCGGCAGAACGGGGAGATGCCTATGTAAACAAGGCATTTCCCTGTTCTGCCTGGAAACATGACAGAGCTCTACTGCTCCCTGTCATCGGGAGCAGTGATCTCTGTCATGTTCTAGTGAGGCAACCCCCCCCCTACACAGTTAGAATCACTCACTAGGACACACCTAACCCCTTGATCGCCCCCTAGTGTTTAACCCCTTCCCTGCCAGTGTCATTTACACAGTAATCAGTGCATTTTTATAGCACTGATCGCTGTATAAATGACAATGGTCCCAAAATAGTGTCAAAAGTGTCCGATGTGTCCGCCATAATGTCGCAGTCACGATAAAAATTGCAGATCGCTGCCGTTACTAATAAAAAAAAAATTTATAATAAAAATGCCATAAATCTATCCCCTATTTTGTAGACGCTATAACTTTTGCGCAAACCAATCAATATATGCTTATTGTGATTTTTTTTAACCAAAAATACGTACAAGAATACATATCGGCCTAAACTGAGAAAGAAATTTGTTTTTTTATATATTTTTGGGGGATATTTATTATAGCAAAAAGTAAAAAATATTGCTTTTTTTTTTCAAAATTGGTGCTCTTTTTTTGTTTATAGCGCAAAAAATAAAAACCGCAGAGGTGATCAAATACCATCAAAAGAAATCTCTATTTGTGGGAAAAAAAGGACGTCAATTTTGTTTGTGTGCAACGTCGCACGAGCGCACGAATTGTCAGTTAAAGCGACGCAGTGCCGTATCGCAAAAAGTGCCCTGGTCAGGAAGGGGGTAAATCCTTCTGGGGCTGAAGTGTTTAAAATGCGTTTTCGCACGCGGGTCGTTGCGTCAGGCTGCTGAAGGTGCGTTGTTACAATGCATCAACTGTTTCCTTTTTTGAAAACTTTATTGAAATGTCACAAAATGACACTTTATTCAACTTTATGCACCTCTGCCAGCGATGTTATGTGGTGACATGAGGTGATGTGCATTGCGTTGCACCACAATGCACCTCAATGCAGCAATTTCGTTTTTAATTTTAAGTTCTTCGCTGTGTTTTATTCTTTGTACATTTATAATTATGTTTAATTAGTATGTTGCACCGTGGCCCTGTGAGATACGACATTTCGCTCTACCGTTATGTCCTCACGTGAAGTAGATTGACAATAAAGCTTGACTTGATTTGACAGTGTGTTTGGGGCACTTATAAAACAATTCTGCCCCTGTGTTGAGCCCACACTGACCTATGCAGATCCATGTAGCTCAATGGACTTGAACTTGAATGTGTGAACGAGCCCTTTGTCTCAGAGACAATGGTCAGCAGAGCCAAAAGAGAAGGTGCTTATCCCCACAATCCAAAATGTAAAAAAAAAAATAACAAAAAACCCCAAAGAAACGAAAACATAAAGCCAAAGACAAAAGAAGTTTTGCCTTTATCTACTCTTTTTATAATAAACAATTTGGTGTTACTGACTGGCTTCCTAACACAGGCCTTTAGTGAAGGTGGAAGGGTGTGTGGCCCCTGTGTGTACATTATATGGGTCCCCCCCCTCACCCCCTCCAGATTGAGGGCTGAGCAGATTTAAAGGTACAGAGTCCACAGTAACACGAGCCCAGGAACGTGCCTGGAGGAAGGCATACGGTTAACGTCTTACCTTACCCGACAACAAGCGCCCCACTGTTCTGGGCCAGCAGACAGAAATCTATTTCAATCTTGCAGTGAGACCACCTGTTCCCCCCCCCCCCCCCCTCATACCCTCATACAACGATCGTAGGCCCCTCAAAGACTGCGGTCTCTATACATTACAGTCAGGCTTTCACTCAGCGTTTGCTAAAACAGCTCAGTACACAGATGTGAAATGTTTATCTGCCAATGGATTGTAATTCTATCCAGCCAGTTTTGTGATTCATATACGTCTGCCAGGCAGCACAGTCAGGAGGGTGACACCACTTTCTTTGTTAGGCTAAGATCGCGCTTCTGTGGGTGCAGGACTGAGTGTAAACCGCAGCAGCAAAAAATACTGCTGTTAGCAGATATGTGGGGGTGCTATTAAGAATTAATGAGAATTAATGGCACCCCCATGCACTGGAAGCCGCAGCGTTTTTTCCTCCTGATGGGAACGGCAGTTTCCCTGCAGCTGCAGTTTTGGAAAAAGGTGAAGGGATCTTTTACCTGCGTCTTTTATAGGTACAGCAGCCCATTCAAATGAACAGGCTGCTGTGCCTGCGCAAGCGTAGCCGCAGCCGCAGGGAGACCGCTATAGTGTGAACCTAGCCTTAGAATTAACGTCGATGAACAATTCTTTTTTTTTCAATAGTCTCCCTCCCTGTTTTATCCTTTGTTGCTGTGCACTGGTGCTGATCTCCTGCAGCTTCTTTGCAACCACTTCCTGTCTACATGCATTCCAGCGATGGCTGCATGGCATTTCTCAGGGCAGGTTTCCTTTATGGTGACAACAATGGGCCATGCCTGTGTAAAGTGTGCTGAAATAGCAAAAAAAAAAAAACAACAGGCATCAGGAGGTGTTGTTCTGCCGAAAACTCCAACTCACCAAAATCTCCAACCACGTCACTTCCGGTGACTCTCCAGCAGCAATAATTGGAGATTTTGCCTGTTTTCACAGAACAGCGGCAGCGTATACAGTACGGTACACGACGAGTTGGCTTATTTGACAGAACACAAGTAAGGAGGTAAAAAGTTGTCACCACCTTGGAGGCGGCCATGTTGTTGGTTAGTGTGGGGCGGACTAACAATGTCCACCTGTTTCGTCAGATATGTCGATCCATCACATTTGGCTACCCGCTGGAGTGCACATACGCAATGCCACCATATGCGTTTCAACACTGTTGTAAGACACCACTTTGCCACAGGGCCCCTCGCGGGCTCGCTTCACTCGCCACGCTTCGGGCATGGCCTCGCTTCACCCGCCATGCTTCGGGCACGGCCTCGCTTTGCTTGTCACGCTTCGGCCACGGCCTCGCTTCGCTCGGCATAATTATAATCTAACTCTATGTCCACTTGGATGGTGAGGCTTGAACCTGGACTCAGGGGTGTGGCCACAAAATTCTGCGCAAGCGCATATCGCCACAGTGTTGGAATGCATATGGCGGTGTTGCGCATGCGCAGTCCAGCGGGTAGCCAAATGTGATGGGTCGCCATATGTGACGAAACACACCTATTATATGGCGTACTGTAGTGTAAACGCTGCCGCTGTTCTGTCAAAACCGCAAAGTCTTCTGAATCTCCAATTATTGGTGCTGCAGAGTCACCGGAAGTGACGTCGTTGGAGATTTTGGCAAGTTTGGAGTTTTCGGCAGAACAGTGGCACTATCGCCTCCTGAACACCTGTTAGCCGCTGCTCTACCACCCTCTGAAAAGTAATCTGCAGCAGATTGCTGCCTACCTGAAAGAAACCTATAAGAACACTATTGAGAGACAGAAAGAGTGTTTTCACCCTATAACAGGAAGCGTCTGAGCAAGGACCTACATGGCAGGATCACCAGATTGAAAATGACTTGAAATGACATTAGCAAGTTACATTTTCTTTGAGATTTTAGAGATCATGTTTACATCTACTATAACCATCCATCTTAATGAGATCAGTTTTATTGTCTCACTGCTTCCCATAAGCCATGGTGACTGCATATCACTCACACTGATGACGTTTAGTGGCCCAGAAACATCTTTATGCAAGTTTTCTTTGGACATAACATTGTAGTGATGCTTCTGCCTGTTTAATGCCAAGGATACACCCAGCGAAATACTGTAAGAAATTCCTATGACATTTAGCTCCTTCTAGTGGCCAAATGCGGTATTTTTCATTTTAGATCAGAGGTTTACATTCGAACAGCTCAAGATATAGAGTGGTTTACAGTCATATTTTTGCCCCGTTTGCACAGAAATGTTTGTGCACTTTCTTTGGTCAAATGCCTATTCAAATTCTTTCTAAAACAACCCCTAAAAGTGGCATTGTACTCATGACAGTAAATTAAAACCAATGGTTTTGTATTGGACAAATCTATTTGACCCTATCTATGTATTTTATTACAGAAGATACAAAGAAACAATTTTTTTTTAAACACACCCTAATAAAAATAACCATTTGCTGTATATCACAAGCAAATAAAAAAATACTCCAACTCCAGCATATCGTTTTTTTGAGCTTCGGAAAAAAAGGGTTAGAACCTTGGTTTCTATTGTTGTATCTAAAGAGAGCTTTTCCTTCACTTCCTGTTAATTCACTTTAGACAAACAGTGGGCAAAAACTTTTCACCAGGGGGCACAGACGGTACGGGCCCTTTCACACTTGTGTGTTTTTGATGCACTTTTATGCAGCTTAGAGTCCTTTCACACTGATGCGCATTTGATGCATTTCCATTGACTTATAATGGAAGGTGCCTTTTTGGCATGCTTTTGAAAAATTGCACCAAAGATGCAGCATGCAGGACTTTTCAAAGAGCAGTGCACCTGCAGTGTGAGCAGCTACATAGGATTTAATGAGGAATCGTTTTCATGCGTTTTTGTCAGCCTGGAGAAGCGTTGCAAAAGCGCACCAATGTAAAAGGGGCCTAAGAAGGGCCTATTCACACTGTACCCTACTGATTGCAATGTGTAACATTTTTACTGATTTGAAATGAGATGCATTGTTGTCTATGGCAGCGTTTGTAAAGCTTTTATTCAGTCAAGGCACCCTTTAAAATTTTACACAATCTCCAGGTACCCCATTCTAAAATGTAAAAACGAGAGTGAGAGAGAGAGCTGTGCATGATGTCATAAGCCTAGGCTAATGACCAGACAAGAAACAGGAAGTGGGCTGTATACGGTATTTACTGCCAGGAAAAAAAGGTTTTACTATCCAAAGTTAAAACAACAAGGGCAGAGGATTTAATAGATGGAAAGATGAAAAAATGACTGAAGTTCCGCTTTAAACACCACAGGGTTTTGTTTGTGCTATAAACAAAAACAAGACCGAAAATCTTGAAAATAAAACAATATTTTTTACTTTCTGCTATAAAACATATCCAATACAAAAAATGTAAAAAAACAAATTTCTTCATCAATTTAGGCCAATATGTATTTTGCTACATATTTTTGGTAAACAATTCCAATAAAGGTATATTGATTGATTTGCGCAAAAGTTATCACGTCTACAAACTATGGTATATATACTGGAATTTTTTTTTTCTATACTAGTAATGGCGGCAATCAGTGACTTATAGTGGGACTGCGATATTGCGGCAGACATTCTGATGCTGACACTTTGTGGAAACCAGTGAAACTAATATAGTGATTAGTGCTAAAAATATGCACTATCACTCTACTAATGACATTGGCTGGGAAGGGGTTAAACATCTAAGGGGTGATCAAGGGGTTAAATGTGTGCCTAACATGTGTTAATGTGTATGCTGTGTACTGTTTTCACTAAGCAATGTGCCGGTTTTTACTCCTGGAGAAAAAAACAGCAGAATGCTGCCGTCAGAAGAGAGCCCTGTGTTTTGCTTACAAGCACAGGCTCTCTTTGGTAACTACCGGAGCCAATCGGCAGGTGCCAGTGACCAATCAGTGTCCGGCACCCGCTGATTGGCCTTTGCTGCAGCGGATCGCAGCACAGCCGGGGCAGACGAGGGCACTAGCATGCCCCCTACCCCGGTGCACGGATCATGTACTAGGTGCCGCAGTATATGTACTTTGGGTGGTCCAAAAGCGGATAAGTTGTAAGGCTAAGGTAGTTAGCCTGTATTTGTGGGAAGGGGATATTCAACTATTTAAACCCCTAGACGCTACCCTGTAGTGGTCACTATTTTACGTTTTGCCCCACCCTCTCCCCGCCTTCTTTTATTTAATTTTCCACCCATATTTAGGGTATGCCCCCTTTCAGGCATACCCTCTTGTCTACGGTCAGGGCACACCTCAGGCCATATTTTCGTTACGATGAGTATACCCGACCACAAATGAGTATATTACAACACTGGCAATGAAGAAGAATTTTATTTGTCTATACGCTTACGCACCTTTACGCAAGGTCTTTATGGAACATTTCACTAAGGATCCTTCTGTCAACAAGATCCTGAGTGTAAATATCAGTAAATTATTACGCTTGTGTGCAAAGGGCCTTATTGTGTAAACACATGCATGAACATGCATAGTACAGTGTAAATGACCTCTGAACATTGGTCCAGCTTGGATCAGTGTATTTATGTGCCATACCCAATGGAGCCCTGTGGAAGCTGGCAATCACTGTAGTAGGAACCGCTACAATAGTGACTGCTGCTAGCTTCCAGGGCCCGTGCCAGCTTGGGCACCATTCTGAAAACACTTTGTATTTTCTTAGTGAATGAAAGTGTTTTGTGATTGGATGAGGTCAAGACTGTGATGTAACTCTTCTAACTAATACAATAAGAGCCCTTGCACACTGGGGCGGTTTGCAGGCGCTATTGCGCTAATAATAGCGCCTGCAAACCGCCCCGAAAGCGCCGCTGCTTTCATTCCAGTGTGAAAGCCCCGAGGGCTTGCACACTGGAGCGATGCGCTGGCAGGACGGTAAAAAAAGTCCTGCCAGCAGCATCTTCGGAGCGGTGAAGGAGTGGTGTGTATACCGCTCCCTTACCGCTCCTGCCCATTGAAATCAATGGGACGGCGCGGCTATACCGCCGGCAAAGCGCCTCTGCAGAGGCGCTTTGCGGTGGTATTTAACCCTTTCTCGGCCGCTAGCGGGGGGTAAAACCGCCCCGTTAGCGGCCGCATACCGACGGTAAAACGCCGCTAATAATAGCAGCGTTTTACCGCCGACGCCGCCCCCCGCCCCAGTGTGCAAGGGCTCTAAAAGAACGCTTCGGATTCATTGAGAAAATGCAAAGCGTTTCCTGAATGGCGCTCAAGCTGAGCGAGAGACATCCTGTGTTCAGTATGCAGCAGAGTAGCCCCACAGCACATGACTCGGAAACTACTGGAGATCACTGGAATAACAGTGCCTACTACAGTGATTTCCAGCTACCATGGGGATTCCACAGGAATGAAACACATATACTTACATTGGTCTAAGCTGGACCAATGTAACTCTGTAAAAAAATGCCATAGCTAAACTTCAGCCTAAATCTGTGTCCTCATTGAGAAAGATTTCTTCTCACTTCCTGTTTGGTCACCAGGATAGGAGGTGAAGGGAAATCTCATCAATAGAGACCCAGATGACAATAGATGCCAGACACAGGTTCTACTCTTCCTTCACATTTTAGCTGGAATTGGGATTTAGTGATAAACTTACATTCTCAATTGCATAAGGACAGAGACCACAGCGCTGATATTTCTTGAATTTTTATTAGTAACAAGGGTTCAGGGGGTCACACGCAAAACTGTCATTTTTTTTTTTTTATATTCACATGCAGGGAAAGTCAGGCATTACGAACCTGTGTCCTGGTGGGGCAACCAGCACACAACAAAACGTACATCGGGGCAAAATCTCCTGAGGTGCACGTAAGGCAACTGTGTTCAAGATCCTGAAAAAGAGGCAAGTTTTTGCGGCACTGCACTTATTTCTCCTCTAGTACAAATTTTGCGTTTAATCTCATTACTAAAGAATTTATCAGATGAGAAGCAGCCGTATTTTGCAAACCTACTTCTTTACACCTGTGACTCAGTGGCTCATAAAGTTGCTGGCATGTAGCGGACCTGGCATGAGAGCGCCCTGCCAGCTGAGCAGTGTTCTGAGGTGCGCACCGTAGGCAGCCAATGATGCCAAAACTGCACCAGTGAACATATATATATGTACCAGGCCTTGCGATTGAAGAATGGAATTTTGTCTGTGTGGTGGGTGAGAGCAGGGTGTCAGGAAGTCACCCTCTTGGAAGCCTTGCCTCTTTGTGACATCTCCAGCATTTCCCATGAGGACGGTTGCTCACATAGCTGTGATGTAGTTCCTTCAAGCGGCGCTTGGCTTTCGGAGGACCTGCGGAGTGGCATGCCTTGATTATCAGTATCGGCGACCTGGCATGGGTGAGCTGTGAGAAGGGTGGAGTAGCCTGTGGGGGGAGGGGGACGCTGGCTGAGAGGTTGTCTGTTGGTCCTCTTCTGGCACCAATTTAGTACGGAAGACATACAGGATCTCGTCTAACTTATTATCCATTTTGAACACCTATAACAAACACAAACCACGTTTAAATTCTTTTTCAAACATTTTTAAACCATTCGCTTCAATATTTTTGTCCGAGGATATACCCATGTTCATTCCAAGCATATTTTATCAGTAAATTGTTTAGGGAACAAAAAAACCTGGATGTGTTTTTAAATGCAGAAAATATAACTGCCTTTTAATATTGTTACAGTGCTACACCTTGTCACATTGTCAGAAGGGTTAGATGTCACCCAGGGTTCTCACTTATGCAGGTTGAGGGTCACTGGGATGCTTGTTCCAAACAGAGAAAATGGGTCTACATTTTACAAGAAACCAGCATGCTGATTGTGCATATGCCTTTTAGTCCAGGGACTGTCTATGATTCAGGGCTTCTTACCCCTAGAGACAAGCTGCTGTGTGAAGGAATGTGTAGAGAGGGGCTACTCTGGCTTCAAGGAGAGGCAATCCAATCTGACCAGGACTTTGCCTGAAGAGAAACTAGAGATGGTGGGGTGGATTTACTAAAGGCAAATAGACTGCAGATTGCAGATGCAGATGCAGCTGCACTCATTTTCCCCACAGCTTAGAGAATGTATTTGAAGGGGGGGGGGGGATAGTTTGGGACTTTATATAAGGTAAATTATATATCTGACACATTGCAAATAGTTGCATGTGACATAACAATAGCATATATATATATATATATACACATGACACAAATGTTTTGACTCTTGAATATACAGATATATAACAGCACATGTCCAATATAAGTAGCAATTTCATATATCTACCTTGACATATTACCGGTTTTTATTTTTACCCATAATAATTTTAATATATATCCCATTTTGTTCTTAACCACCTTACAACATGGAGTTTCAAGCTCCTTTTACATAGGTGATCAGAGCGTGCTGTTGTATCTTCATTGTATAATACATCAATTGCAACCTGTTTATATCTTGTACATATCCTTATCCTGTATATATATGAAATTGCTACTTATATTGGACATGTGCTGCTATATATCTGTATATTCAAGTGTCAATACATTCGTGTCATGTATATTATACAGTAGTGCTTATAAGTTTACATATCCTGGCAGAATTTATGATTTATTATAATTATTATTATTATTATTATTATTATTATACATGATTTATATAGCGCCAACAGTTTACGTAGCGCTTTACAACTTGAGGGTAGTCAGTACAAATACAATACACTTTAATAAAGTAGGAATCAGAGGGCCCTGCTCCTTAGAGCTTACAATCTAAGAGGGATTAGATTGTATCCAAGAGATACAAGAGGTAATAACTGTGGGGGATGTGCTGATGGAGAAGATAAATGTACAGTTGTTAAGTGGGGGCCAGATAGGCTTCTCTGAAGAGATGAGTTTTCAGGGATCGTCTGATGATTTCTTGGTCATTTTTCAGAGAATATGAATAATAACACAAAAACTTTTCTTTCACGCATGGTTAGTGTTTGGCTGAAGCCATTTATTATCAATCAACTGTGTTTACTCTTTTTAAATCATTATCACAACAGAAACTACCCAAATGACCCTGATCAAAAGTTTACATACCCCAGTTCTTAACCTCCCTGGCAGTATGATTATTTCAGATTTTAGGTGCTGAAAGCGGTACGATTATTTTGCATGGAAATTTGGCGTTTTATATTGTAGGCCTGTAATTCTTAGAAATAACTCACTTAAATCTGTCCAAACAAGAGTCTAGTAGACATCCCGGGTACGATAAAGTTTGAAACACAAAATAATAAATTATAATATAATAAATAACTATAAATAATTATAACAAATAATAATATAATAATAATACAAATTATTCAATAATGTAATCAAATCAAAAACACTGAAAATTGCTCAGTTGCAGAATTGTCGCTGTCATTACTTTTAGTGTTTGATGACGAATTTCCCCACGAATCACTATCACTCAATTCTGCAAGTGATTCTAATTTATTATCTCTGTTTTCTAGCTGGTCTAAAAGCACTTTTGACGTAAATGGACATTTTTTGGTTGCTATGGACAATCTCCAGTTTCCTGGCAGAAAGAACAGTATTTATAATATAAAACTGCATGCAGGACACTTGAGAAACCACTAGGGACAAAGGGGATGTGTAATTATTTGATATAGTGCTGTAATCTGTAAGATGTACTGTATCTATACTGTGTTTTTTACTTTTTGAATTTGGCGCCAAAGTCCGTCCGCGTGCATCGCAAAGCTCGCAGGGAACGGAGCTCGGCACTGTGAATCGAGCAAGACACAGCGGCTTGCAGATCACAGCAGGGAGACATCACAGGATCCAGGGGACAAGGTAAGTAAGCTCTTCCTGGATCCTGCGATGCGATCCCGAGTCTGGCTCGGGGTTATCACTTTTGATACTGAAATCTCACCCCGAGCCAGACTTGGGAATACCACCAGGGAGGTTAATATCGTATATTGCCCCCTTTAACATCAATGACAGCTTGAAGTCTTTTGTGGTATTTGTGGATGAGGCTCTTTATCTTCTCAGATGGTAAAGCTGCCCATTCCTCTTGGCCTCCAGTTCCTGTAAATTCTTGGGCTGTCTTGCATGAACTGCACGTTTGAGATCTCCCCAGGGTGGCTCAATGATACTGAGTTTAGGAGACTGAGATGGCCACTCCAGGACCTTCACTTTATTCTGCTGTAGCCAATGACAGGTCAACTTGGCCTTGTGTTTTGGATCATTGTCATGTTGGAATGTCCAAGTAGGTCCCATGCCAATACTGCATTCATCTTGCCATAAATTTTGACCAAATTTCCTGTGCCGTTGTAGCTCACACATCCCCAAAACATCAGCGATCCACCACCGTGTTTCACAGTAGGAATGGTGTACCTTTCATCATAGGCCTTGTTGACTCCTCTCCAAATGTTTATGGTTGTGGCTAAAAAGCTAAATTTTTGTCAGAAACCATGAAGCAGACAGAGACAGAAGTACAGTAAAATCACACTTGTTTTTTAATAAAAATAAAAAGGTAAATAGAGTAAGCGTAGTCAAAGCATTGCCATGGCGTTACAAACGCTCCTGAGTCGCACAGCTCACCTGGAATCCCCCACTGTGGCTGCTCCGGTACAACCTGAGTTGCAGGCTGTCCCTGCTGCTGTGCCAGTCTCTGTGCAGGCACTTGCCTTGAGTATTACCTCTATAAGAGGTATGTCTGGTTCCGCCCCGCTTCCCCAGCGATTTGGGGCCGATCCAGTTCAATGCAGAGGGTTTCTCAACCAAGTTGAGATATACTTTGAGATGCTGCCCCAGGCGTTTCCCACGGACAGAAGCAAAGTAGGGTTTGTGATATCTTTGCTTTCTGAGAGAGCCTTGGCCTGGGCTAAGCCTCTATGGGAAACACAAAAACCTGTTGTCTTGAGTTACCTAGAGTTTGTGGCCTCTTTTAAAAGGGTATTTGACGTTTCCTCCCGCTACGCTTCTGCTGCCAAGTGCCTCATGTCCATCAAACAGAGTACGAGAACTGTTGCCAACTGCGCCATTGAGTTCCGTACTCTGGCAGCAGAGGTTGCTTGGAACAATGAGGCCCTCGTGGCTGCTTTTTCTCATGGTCTCTCAGATTCCATCAAGGATGAGATAGCAGCCCGAGATATACCCACTGAGCTGGAGAGCTTGATCTCGTTTGCCATCCTCATTGACTCCAGACTCAGAGAAAGACTTTCTTTTAAGGAGCGCTTGCGGAAGCGTCCTGTACGTTTGCCTCCGAGCTTTGCAGTCCCACCCATGCCTCCCTCACCTCCCATGCTCCCTGGTACCGAGTCAGTCATTGAAGATGAACCCATGCACTTGGGCTTCATGTGTCTCTCTGCGGATGAGAGAGCCTTTAGGAGGAGGGAGAGATTGTGCCTTTATTGTCTTTAGGTGGTGTTGTGTCGTCCCCAGTTATCCAGAAGGATAAGCCCCTGGTTTCGGTCACCCTTTCTTGGGCTGAGTAGTCTATCGAGATACAGGCTCTAATCAACTCTGGGGCTGCAGGCCTGTTCATTGATGCTGCCTTTGTATCAAAGCACCCGATTCCACTGCAGCTGCGTGACACTCCGCTTGCCATTGAGGCTCTTGGCGGGAGACCTCTACAGCTTGCCCATGTGACTCATGAGACGGTTCCGTTGTCCATGGCCAAAGGGGCTCTTCACCATGAGATAATCCAATTCCAAGTGATTTCCTCTCCTAAGTTTCCGCTGGTTATTGGTTATCCTTGGTTACAGAGGCACAACCCCACTTTTGATTGGCTCCGTGCTGAGGTTCTCTCCTGGTCACCACAATGCAGTGAAACATGCTTCCGGAAGGTCGCCAAGGTCCTGTGTACCTCTTCACTCTCCTCCCTGCCCGTGATTTTAGCGATGTCTTTGACAAAGGTCAAGCCGGTAGCTTGCCTCCACACCAGCCGTATGATTGCGCAGTTGTCCTTCAACCTGGTGCCACTCCCCCTCGTGGCCGGGTTTACCCTTTGTCGGTCTTGGAGGATAAATCCATGGAGGAGTATGTTGCAGACGCACTTTCTCGGGGTTTCATCCACAAATCCTCGTCTCCTGCTGGTGCTGGTTTCTTCTTTGTGAAGAAGAGGAGCGATGAACTGAAACCTTGTATTGATTATAGGGGTCTCATTCGTTTCACGATTAAGAATGCCTACCTGATCCCGTTGATTACAGAGTTATTTGACCGCCTCAAGGGAGCTAAGCTTGATCTAAGAGGGGCTTACAATCTCGTGAGGATTAAGGAGGGCGATGAGTGGAAAACTGCGTTTAATACCAGAACAGGCCATTATGAGTATCTCGTAATGCCTTTTGGCCTTTGTAACGCCCCGGCAGTTTTCCAGGAATTTATTAACTATGTCCTCTGAGATATGTTGCAGTTATGTGTGGTGGTTTATCTCAATGATATCCTCATATTTTCCAAGTCAATGGAGAGCCACCACACAGATGTCTGTCGTGTGCTTCAGAAATTAATAGAGAACAATCTCTATTATAAACTGGAGAAGTGTGAGTTCCATAGGGAACAGGTTAAATTCCTGGGCTATGTCATTTCCACTGCTGGTTTTTCGATGGACCCAGAGAAACTTTCGGCAGTCCTACAGTGGCCTTGACCCATGGGGTTACGTCCTCTGCAGCGTTTCCTGGGTTTTGCCAATTATTATCGGAAGTTTATTCATAACTTCTTGTCTCTGGTTAAGCCCCTGACCGATATGACCAGAAAGAACGGTAACCCACAGAGTTGGTCTCCGGAGTCCATTAAGGCCTTTGAAAGTCTCAAGGCTGCCTTTGTTTCTGCTCCTGTGTTGGCACATCCTGATCCTACGTTACCTTTTATCCTTGAGGTTGATGCTTCTGAGACTGGTGTTGGCGCCCTTCTGTCTCAACGTCCTACCTCTGAGAGTGCTATGCATCCTCGTGGCTACTTTTCCAAGAAATTGTCACCTGCCAAGTGCAATTACGAGATTGGTGACAGAGAGCTGTTGGCAATCATTTTAGCCCTGAAAGAATGGAGACATCTCCCCGAAGGTACCACTGTGCCAGTTCTCATTCTTACTGACCATAAGAATCTCACATTCTTGTCTGAGGCTAAATGCCTCTCTCCCAGAAGGGCGCGATGGGCTCTTTTCTTGTCAAGTTTCAATTACATTGTCTCACTCTTACCTGGTACTAAGAATGTAAGGGCTTACACCTTGTCATGACAATTTTCCTCCCCTTCCAAGTTGGAGTCGGTTCCGGTTACTATGATTCCTCCTGATCGTATTCTGGCTACGGTTCGCACCAGTCTTACTTCTCCTTTGGGTGACAAAATTCTTGCTCCTCAGGTCGATGCTCCTCCTGAGAAACCTTGTGACTGCTGCTTTGTCCCAGAGTGTCTCCGTACTGCCGTGCTCCAGACTTACCATTCTTCCAAGGCAGCTGGCCACCCTGGTAAGAATCAACTCGTTTGGGCCATTTCCCAACAATTCTGGTGGCCTAGTCTACATGCTGATGTAACTGCCTTTGTAGCTGCCTGTTCCGTGTGTGCTCAGATTAAGACTCCACGACACCTTCCAGTGGGCCTCCTACAACCCATACCCAATGGAGAGAGGTCCTGGACCCACCTGTCTATGGATTTAATTGTAGAGTTGCCCAACTCCCAAGGCAACACAGTTATCCTTATGGTGGTTGCCCGGTTCTCAAAGGTGTGTCATTGTATTCCACTTAAAAAGTTGCCCACTTCTAAGGAACTGGCTTCCATTTTTTAGATCTTTCGCGTATATGGGCTACCCAAGGTGATTGTCTCGGACAGGGTTAGTCAGTTTGTGTCCCGGTTCTAGCAAGCCTTTTGTGCACAGCTGGGAATACAGCTTGCTTTCTCCTCTGCGTATCACCCGCAGTCTAATGGGGCCGCAGAATGAGCCAATCAGTGCTTGGAGCAATTCCTATGTTGCTATATTTCTGACCATCACAAATGGTCAGACCTATTACAATGGGCAGAGTTTGCTCACAACAGTGCCTTGAATTCTGCTTCCCAATTGTCTCTGTTTATGGCGAATTATGGTTTCCAACCCTCCATGTTGCCTGACTTGTTTGTTCCGCAGAGTATTCCTGTGCTAGAGGAGCATCTCCGTGGTCTTCGTTACACTTGGGCACAAGTCCAGGAGGCTTTGCGTCATGCTAATGATAGGTACAGACTCCATGCTGACCGCAGATGCCTGCCTGCGCCTTCCTACCAGGTTGGGGACAGGGTCTGGCTGTCATCTCTCAACCTCCGACTTCGTGTTCCCTCACTGAAGTTCGCAGGATTAACTCAGTGGCTTACGCGTTGGACCTTCCTCCTAGTATGGGCATCTCAAATGTGTTTCATGTCTCCTTATTGAAACTGTTGGTCTGCAACCGCTTTACCACCTCGGTGCCACGTCCTCACCCTATACAGGTTGAGAACCATGAGAAGTATGAGGTACAATCCATTGTTGACTCCCGTAGGTTCCGTGGGCGCATACAGTACCTGGTGCATTGGAAGGGGTACGGTCCAGAGGAATGCTCCTGGGTCTCATCCTCGTATGTACATGCTCCTGCCCTCCTCCGTGATTTCCATAGACCTTTTCCCCTCAATCCCGGTGGTCCTCAGAGGGGGAGGGGTCTTTGAAAAGGGGGTACTTTGAGGGCAGGCTCAGCCCTTCCTTCTCTGAGCTGGCCGCTCAGCTGTTGGCTAATTGCCAGTTCTCCTCTCTCTCCACAGTTAATCATCGGGTAATCAGCCAAGCCAGAGTTCAGGAACCAGATCCGGTAATCAGCCAGGCCACAAGTCAGGGTTCCAAGTAGAGGAACAGCAAGCAGGATAAGGAGCCAGAAGGGATGTCAGCAAAGCCAGTCTTTAAACAGGAACACATGAGATGGTTTCTTGTGATGTGACCAAGGCGAAGGCAGGAATGAAGTGAGCTGGAGATCTTTAAGTAGGCGGGATTGACAAACAGATCCACAACAGCTGGTTAACTGTGGAGAGAGATGAGAGCTGGCAATTAGCTGACAGCTGAGCGGGCAGCTCAGAGAAGGAAGGGCTGAGCCAGCCCTGACAATTTTGATCTCATAACTCCAAATGACTTTGTGCCAGAAGGTTTGAGGCTTGTCTCTGTGCTGTTTGGTGTATTGTAAGCGGGATACTTTGTGGCATTTGCGTAGTAATGGCTTTCTTCTGGCGACTCAACCATACAGCCCATCTTTCTTCAAGTGCCTTCTTATTGTGCATCTTGAAACAGCCACACCACATGTTTTTAGAGAGTCCTGTATTTCACCTGAAGTTATTTGTGGGTTTTTCTTTGCATCCCAAACAATTTTCCTGGCACTTGTGGCTGAAATTTTAGTAGGTCTACCTGACCTTGGTTTGGTTTCAACAGAACCCCACATTTTCCACTTCTTGATTACAGTTTGAACACTGCTGATTGGCATTCTCAATTCCTTGGATATCTTTTTATATCCCTTTCCTGTTTTATACAGTTCAACTACCATTTCTCACAGATCTTTTGACAATTCTTTTGCTTTCCCCATGAACCAGAATCCAGAAACATCAGTGCAGCACTGGATAAAAGATGCAAGGGTCTGTCAGGAGTCCAGAAACTCATTGACCTTTTATACACACACACACTAATTACAAGCAAACAGATCACAGGTGAGGATGGTTACCTTTAATAGTCATTCAAACAAGTTTGTGTCAACTTGTGTGCATGTTATCAGGCCAAAATCACCAGGGTATGTAAACTTTTTATCCGGGTCATTTGGGTAGTTTCTGTTGTGATTATGATTTAAAAAGAGTAAACACAGTTGGTTGATAATAAATGGCTAAAGCCAAACACTAACCATGAGTGAAAGAAATGTTTTTGTGTTATCATTCATACTCCCTGAAAAATGGCCAAGAAATCATAAATTCTGATAGGGTGTGTAAACTTATGAGTACAACTGTACATGCTATTGTTATGTCACATGCAAATATTTGCAATGTGTCAGATATATATATTTTTAATAAACATGTCATGATTCTACCCACATTGTCATTTGCCTCATATAAAGCCCCAAACTACCCCCCCCCCTTTCAAATACCTAATTCAGGGATGGAGTCACATGGTCACATGTGCCTCATTTAAAGTCCCACTTATCCTTCCCGTTTTATAGCTTAAAGAAGCTTAAGAAGCAAGGAAAATTAAAAAAAAATAAAAATTTCTTACTAGATGATGGAAACCAGCAGAGCTTTACCATATTCACTAAGCTCTGGGGAAAATAAGTGCAACTGCACTTACAAAGTGCACAGTCCATTTTCCTTTAGTAAATCCATCCCAGTATGTAATTAGGTAGGAGCCTGTGCAGCCTCAGTGGGCAGTTTGCTTGTCACAAAGCTGGATTTGATATGTGGTGAGTCTGTGCAGAGATTTAGGGACAGGGACTACAGAGTCCGGATAGCTGGGAGACTGGAAAAGTTCTGTTTTGTTGTTGTGATGCTGCGAGGGTAACCTTGTGCGAGTTTTGGATCTTTACTTTGAAATATAAATGGGTAAAAGCCCTGAAATATACCTCACTGACTACTACATTTGAGTAAACCCCCCACAACATCTATTTGTATGTACATCATAGATCGTTGATCCAGGGAATTTCCAATTGACTTAGGCTGGGGTTTTTTTTTAATTCTTTATTTATATTTTATAAGTACAGAAACAAAAACCATACAATATTTAAAAGTATGTTTACCAAACATTGTCATGGAAGAATACAAAAATCTCCTTCTATAATTATTACCCACCCCACCTCCCGATCCCACCCTCCCCTCCCCATTCCTGCAGGTAGTTACAGTGGAGCTAGCAAAACTCTGTATATCCTCCCGTACTTTCCCGAAGTCCGAACCCGTAGGTTTAACTTGTAATCTCCACTAGGTAACTCCACGTACTCTTGAAGCTTCGCCACCCTGCCCATTTGTCCATTCCAGCGGCCCCCTCGTCTGACTCAACTCCAGGATAAACCTTATATTCTATATTGTAAATTTCGTTTATATAAAAAAGCCAGTCGTGGGAGTTTGGACTCTCCGGCAGCAACCATTTCCTTGATATCTGCTTTTTAGCTGCGTCTAATAATATGAGGACGTTGGATGAGGTAATGCTTAATAGACTTCTCAGTTCCATGGAATAGACATATCCATGGATCTTCTAGTAAAGATTCATTAGTTATTTCCTTGGTTAATTGTATGATTTTCTTCCAATATGCTTTAATAACAGGACACTCCCACCATATGTGAGCCATCGTACCTATATTTGTACACCCTCTCCAGCATCTATCCGTTTTATCCGGGTAGAGTTTGCTGAGTCTGTCCAGCGTGGCATACCATCTTGCAAGACATTTAAAGTTGGTCTCCGACTGCATAATATCAGTTGAAGATCCGTGTATCATTCTCAAAATCTTCTCTACTGTCAATTTACTACATTGTGACCCTAGCTCCCTTTCCCATATCTTGATGTATGGAGGTTCATCCAGTTCTTCCTTCGAAGTCAGGATTTTATAGAGATGGGAGATAGTATTATCCGGTTTATCTCTCTTACATAACTGCTCTAACGGCCTGTACTCGTCCTCTCCTCTAATTGGTTTCGGAAGTTTCTCAATAAAGAGCGACAACTGCATGTACCTCCAAGCATTGACCACCATAAGATCTGTCTCTGCTTTCAAATCAAGACAAGGGCGCAATTTCCCCTCTATAGTTATGTCTTTTAATTGTGTGCTACTATTTTTTATCCATTTCCCTCCCACCTCCCTCATTCCCGGCTCAAAGAGTTTATTATCCTTGATATATATCAAAGGCGAATTATAACTCCATTTATTGTGTGCGTGTACCTGGTCCCATAATTTGAGCGTGTTACGCGTGAGTGACGCTGTCTGAGTGCTTAGTGTTCTATATTTTGGCGGGTTCCAGATAATGTGACCTAAATCAGTGCTACTTAAACTGTGTTCAATATTAACCCACCTCCTATCTGGTGCCTCCTTTGACCATTCTACAATCCGTGAAAGAACTACTGAAGTGTAATATTTATTGAGGTCTGGAAGAGCCAGTCCTCCTTTTTTTTTTCCTCTAGTCAAAACTGAGTGAACGATTCGTGGCTTTTTGCCACGCCAGACAAACCTCGCCATTAGGCCTCGTAAGGCTCTCAAAAAGTATTGTGGAAGGGGGATTGGAAGCATCTGAAATTTGTACAATATTTTAGGGGTTAACATCATTTTAGCTGCGTTAATGCGACCAAACCAAGAAAGGGGCCGCATTGACAAGCTTCTTGTTTCCTGCCTAATTTCACCCAAAAAGGGAATATAATTGATCAGGTACATTTTTTTCAGTGTGTTAGCCAATTTAATACCCAGATAATTAATTTCCTTCCTCCAGGGGAAGGGAAGGGCCTTCGACAGACTCTCTTCTTGTTTGCCCACATTTATATTTAGAACCTCCGATTTGCTCAAGTTAATTTTAAAGTTTGATATGTCTCCATATGTCCTCAGGATCTGGAGCAAGTTCGGAATTGTAATCCTAGGGTTCACTATATAGAACATAACATCGTCGGCGAATGCCGCTAGTTTGTGTTCTTCTTGCCTTATCATCATCCCTCTGCAATCTGAGTTGTTACGGATGGTCGCCAATAAAGGCTCTAAGAAAAAAAAAATAAAAATAAAAGGGGGGACAGGGGGCATTCTCCATCCTGAACGTCCTGGATAAAACCCCATTTACCTTAACAGAAGCCGAGGGGTGATTATATAATATTTTCACCCAAGAAATAAACCTAGGGCCAACCCCCATCGCTTCCAAAGTTTTAAACATGAACCCCCAGTCTACCCTGTCAAACACTTTTTCAGCGTCCATTGACAGGAATAGAACTGGGGGCCCCCCTGATTTAGTGGACTCTAGCAGGAGCAATGATCGTACTCCGTTGTCCCTGCCCTGTCTGCCCGGGACAAATCCTACCTGGTCTGGGTGCACCAGGGTGTTCATTTTATCCTTCAATCTATTAGCCAGCACCTTTGCATAAAGTTTAACGTCTGCATTTAGCAACGTGATAGGTCTATAGCTAGAACAGAGCATGTTGTTTTTCCCTTCTTTTAAAATCAACGATATGGTTGCTGACAGGGCCTCTCCCCACATGGTACAGTTGGGGCCCAGCTCATTCCAGTAATGGCAGAGCTTCGGCACCAAGGTGTGTTTGTATTTTTTCAGATAAAGGGTGGTGAACCCATCGGGGCCCGGGCTCTTCCCCTTAGGTGAGTTATTCAAAGCTGCTTGGATTTCATCTTCAGTTATGGGTCTATCTAGAACTGATTTGTCCTCTTCTGACAACCTGACCACCCTGGCCCCTTTCAGGAATTCTTCCACCTTCCTGTTCTCTGTTTGAACCTCCGCTCCCTTTTGTCTAATGGAATACAGGGCTTCATAAAACTTCCTGAACTCTTCCGCTATCCCATTGGTTGTGGCTACTACTTCACCTTTTTTGTTTTGTATTTTCTCAATAAAATTCCGGTCTCTCTTCTTTTTCAATAACCTCGCCAAGTGTTTACTTGATTTATTACCAAAAAAGTGTCTCTCTCTTGTTATTTTAGTAAAAGCCCTCCTTGAATCCTGCTCCATACTATTCTTTAACTCCTCCCTTTTCGAAACTAACAGGCGAAAACTTTCCTGATTTTGTCCCTTGAGCTTTTTATGGTTCTAATAAGGCAATTTCTTCAAGAAGTTTTTCCCTTTCTTTTTTTCTCTTTTTTTTCTCCCCGGCCCCAATGGAGATAAGAACCCCCCTAATGTACGCTTTATGCGCTTCCCAGAGGATAGGTGGGGAAATATCCCCAGTGTCATTGACCTTGAAAAAGAAATCGATTTCTTCCTGCACCTCCTCTGATTCTTGGGTGATTTTAAGTAAATTTTCATTCAGCTTCCACGAAAATGGTTGTCTTTGAAGCTCCGGGAATCTAACCCTCATTGTAACCGGGGGGTGATCTGATAGCGATGTAATTTCTATACTGGTATCCACTACATAGTCCAGTAAGCTGTGGTCTGTCATAATGTAATCTAGTCTTGAGTACGTCCCGTGCACAGGGGAAAAGAAGGTGAAATCTTTTACTTTTGGACGCGGCAACCGCCACACATCTATCAGGTGGCATTGGTGCAACCGTCTCCTAATAATTCCTAATTGAACCTTACTTGTCCCCTGTGCCCGGGACGTGCTATCTACAGTGGGTTCCAGACAGAGATTGAAGTCCCCCGCCAGAACCACCTCCCCCTCTCTAAACTCCGTCAATTTAACCAGTACCTGTTTTAAAAAAGCGATCGGGTTTTTATTAGGGCAATACACATTCGCTAAAGTGAGCGTTTTATTCCCGACATTGCCCTTAAGGAAGAGATAGCGACCATCTGGGTCTGACAACCTGTTTAACAAAGAAAATTTTGATGTTTTAGATTATCCAATTGCCACTCCCTTGGCTCTCCTAATGGGGGTGTCGCTATAGAACCAAAAGGGCAATTTAGGAGAGTACAGCTTAATATTAGAATCCAGGGTCAGATGGGTCTCCTGGAGAAATATTATATCCGCGTGATAGTGTTGTAGTTCCTTTAGAATTTTATGTCTTTTACACGGCGAGTTCAGACCCTTCACATTGTAGGATAGAAACTTTAACTCAGACATTTAATTCAAAAACATCTATCCAAACTCATCAGTCGTCCACTGCACCACTATAACCTCCCCTGCAGGTTTAAGCCCCCCCCCTCGCCCCCCCCTCCCCCTCCCACCCACCTCGGCCGTGCATCGGCCTTAAGCGAGCTAGTAAGGGACATTCTTAATCCCCCGCTGCAAGCTTCTTTTTTATTTTTTAGGGGTGAGACTCCGGTAGCAGCCACTGAAGTCCCACCTCCCGCCTAAAACGGCGGGAGGGGGGACAAGAGCGACGGAGACAGACCGCCTAGCCCTATATATCAACCTCCCCGATTCCCCCCACTTGAAAAACAGCACCCACTATCTTTTGAAATACCTATTGATCCCCCCCCCCCCCCTTCAAACCAAAACGTTCCTTCAAGAGAAATACAATGGACCCCGTGGTAGGCTCCACAACGAGGGAAAAAAAAAAATTAAGTAATTCCCCTCTTCCAGGTCCTTCATTTAATTCAGTAGCCAAAGTTCCACGGTGTCTTCTCGAGGGCCCCGCTTTAGCGTGGAATGTCTGGGGTGGGAATGCCCAACTTTTCACAGAAATCCTGAATCTCCTCCGGGAACCTCATCCTGTGTGATCTGCCTTCTTTCATTACTAGCAGGGATGTTGGGAACCCCCAACTATATTTTATATTAGCCCTTCTTAGTTGATCCAGGAGAGGTCTTAGTTGCCTTCTCCGTGCCAGGGTTCCAGCAGAAAGATCGGAAAAAATCTGTAGGTCTTTGTTTTCGAAGCGAACTGGAGATACACCCCGTATGTTGTTCCAAATCTTCTCTTTGACCTCATATGAGTGGAATTTGACTATCACATCTCAGGGAACATCTTCCCTCATGTTAGGGGGTTTTCTGATCCTGTGTACCATGTTGATCCTTAAAGCCTCATCTTCCTGTCTTCCCAGGATCGGGTTAAAAATGTTTTGCATCTTGGTCACTAAGTCCTCATTCTGTTGTTCAGGAAGAGATCTAATACGCAGATTTTGACGGCGGCTTTGATTTTCCTGTTCTTCCAGCTTATATGACAGTATGCGATAATCGCTCTGCATTTTCCTCATCTGCAATTAAAGCTCCGATATCTCCTTAGCCTGGTTACCTGACGTCTCTTCCACCTCCTCGACTCTGCGCAACAGGAGGCCCATATCCATCCGCACGTTTAATATTTCTGATTTTATAGAGATTTCAAGTTTGGAGAACATTTCCAGCATTTCTGCCTTAGTAGGGATTAAAGCGATATTTCTTTGCCCCTCCATCTCGCTGGTAGCCGGTCCTCCTTCAAGCTCAGGATCTTCTCTGGGCCTCTCCCCCTGACCCCCCTTTTGTTTCAGCTGATCTTTCTTTTTATCTTTTGTTCCTGCTTGTTTCGTATCAGTACTCGGACTCTTTGAGCTCACCTCCTTGAGGTATTTTTGAATTTAACTAGAGTTTAGACTCTCCCTGGGGGCCTTGGGTTCAGCTGATCTTTGGGCACGTCCTTTCATACTCCTCCTAGTTTGCACTCCTCTTACTGTGTTAAGATAAGGCAAAACCTTCCAAATCAGTCCCTCAGGTTCGCAGTACGTCCGGCTCCTGCGACCTTCAAAAACAGCAGCAAAAACGACTTGACTCTGGGCTTGCTGACTTTATACTTATGAATGCGATAATTAGCTTGCAGCCCAATCCTCGCGTTTCACACCTAAAGAGTTTCAAGAGCCAGGCCGTGGCTGTCCTGTTTCTAGGGCCGCTAAGCTTGGCTTGGCAGAAGGGGAGTGGGGCCCTCGTGTAACAAACTGACGGGCTAGCACAAACTCTCCCCCGTACACTCAAGAATCCAGTTTTTTATAGGCAAGTCTCTATCAATCCTTTATGGAGCACCCGCCCCCACAGTTTTTCAAAGTAAAGAGGAAATTAAATTCGTACTCGATGGGGGTTTCTTCAGGAGGCTAGTTCTATCTGGAGGCTTGTCCAGTGTCATGCATGTCCTGGACTGTTGTAGCCTTGCCACTTCCCCAGCCTGTCTGCCACGATGTAACTGGCTGGGGTGTGCGATAAACCGCTGCGAAAGGGGGGTCTGACAGGAGGGGGGACACTCCACCCAGTGTCTAGGAGAGGACGGGATGCCACACCAGGCCCAGTACTGGGACGGCCTAACGCCGATATGATGCGAGATGACACAAGCTGGTTGTACGGGCAGACCACATCCTCGCTAGCCCTCGCTCGCCGCTGGCTCCAAGCGGCCACTAGTCCACTGCTAGCGCCGGCTCCTCACGAAGGGGGGACTCTTCCTTCTGTTAGCGGTGCTGCCACGGGGGGGGGGGGGGACCTAGGGCATCTTTCCGGAATCCTATCCAGGAAGCGGCAGCGGATTCTCACCCTGAGCCGCGCTTATGCTGCCTGGGCCGTCCAGCCTGCCTCCGATCCCTCACTCCAGCGCTGCCATCAGCCCCCCCCCCCACACACACAGACGTCTCACGTCTGCATCCCGCCCCAGGCTGGGGTTTTTGAACAAATATTTGCAGGCTAAAAAAAAAATCCATAAATACATGAGTAAAATTTAAGTGAATGAATAAATGTTCTGAGAAAAACCTTCACATCAGAAGTCTCCCATCTCATCAATGGTCCCCTTACAGCTGAGTCCCCATCAGAGCTCTCTACCTTACACTGGAGTCCCCCCTTAGATCAGGGTCCCCATCAGAATACTCCCTTATATCGGGTCCCCAATAGAGTCTCCCTTACATCAGATTTCCTCCTTAAATCAGAGTCCCCATCAGAGGCCTACCTTACATCAGTCACCCATTAGATCAGTGTCCCCCTCAGGCAACATTCACACCTATGCGTTTTTTTGTGTGTTTTGCAGTTTGCAGAAACGTACTACAGTCCATTTAACATGGTTTCCTATGGTACACATTCACATCTATGCATCTGTACATAATTTTTTTCTCTCTAACAAACTGTGAACAGCTGGTTCTTAAGGAGCAGGGCCGGGAAGCTGGTAGCTGCGTCTTTAACAACCGATGAGTCATCAGCTGTCAGCGGGGTTCTCCACTGACAGCTAAATGTAAAAGCAAGAATTGCAGGCAAAAAAATAAAATAAAAAATAGGCAAAAAAAAACACAGCTTGGGGTCCCACCCAAAATCCAAACCAGACCCTTATCCGAGCATGCGGCCTGGCAGGTCCGGAAAGGGAGGCGACGAGCTCCACGCCATTTTTCTGATTTGTTTATTGCCGGCAATTCTTGTTTTCACATTCAGCTATCAGCTGATGACTCATCAGTTGTTAAGGACCCAGCGGCCGGCTTCCCAGCCCGCTCATTAACAACCAACTATTCACAGTTTGTTAAAGAGAGAAAAAAAAAACACAAAACGCATGAAAACTGCATGTAAAATTGCGTATTCCAAAATGCACCACAAAATGCGCCAGAAACCGCCTCAACCACAATTGCATAGTTGTGAACCTAGCCTTACATCAGAAACCCCTTCACTGGAAACATATGAACTCATCAAAAATGATTTGGATGGTTGTCCATATACTTTAGGCCATACAGTAGATAAGATGGTCTGCTGTCCACAAACATTTGACCTTATAGTTTACTCTCTAATATGACTCTGCAGCATCCAAAACAACCAATCAGAATCCATCTTGTGCTACTCTGACTTTTGTAAAGTGAATTCTGACCTGCAGACATCACATAGGGTTCAGAGTGCAACACTGAAGAATAAGAAGCACTTGAACTTGACCCCATTTCAGGACTTTGACATCTCCTACTTAAAGTGGAGGTAAACTCCACTTTTGGACTTGTACTTACAGGTAAGCCTATAATAAGGCTTACCTGTAGGTACAGTGAATATCTCCTAAACTTGCACTGTTTAGGAGATATTCACACAACATGCAGCCGGTGACATCACCAGCGCATGCACTCTGAAGGGACAGCATACCCTGCTGGACCTTCAGAGCTGGAGGCGAGGGCTCCTGGATGCATTGTGCGGGAGTGACGTCATTGAGGCCCCAGACACTCATGCAGCCAGAGCCTGCCAACCCGGAAGGAAGACCGGGTGAAGATGGCAGCGTCGGGGAGCCGTGACAGCGATGTGCTGAAGTTCTCCGTGTACTGTACAGGTAGGTCTGTCATTATGTGCTAGTATGTGCTGCATATTAGTACTTTATGACTTAAACCTGCAGGGGGGGCTATTGCATTTTCTTTTTCTGGCGGGTCACTACTGCTTTTATGTGTAACGCTAATGCCCCGTACACACGGTCGGATTTTCCGACGGAAAATGTATGATAGGACCTTGTTGTCAGAAATTCCGACCGTGTGTAGGCTCCATCACACATTTTCCATCGGATTTTCCGACACACAAAGTTTGAGAGCAGGCTATAAAATTTTCCGACAACAAAATCCGTTGTCAGAATTTCCGATCGTGAGTACACAAATCCGATGCACAAAGTGCCACGCATGCTCAGAATAAATAAAGAGATGAAAGCTATTGGCTACTGCCCCGTTTATAGTTCCGACGTATGTGTTTTACGTCACTGCGTTCAGAATGATCGGATTTTCCAACAACTTTGTGTGACCGTGTGTATGCAGGACAAGTTTGAGCCAACATCCGTCGGAAAAAATCCTAGGATTTTGTTGTCGGAATGTCCGATCAATGTCCGACCGTGTGTACGGGGCATAACAGTGAACTTCTCCTATTTGCTCTCGTTTGGTCTGTGTTTTGATATATATGTTGGTCCTGCCAGCAGTTTGGAGCTGTCCTGTGCTCACATCCTGTGTTATCTCAAGGAGTCTATTTATCCACCCCTCTAGGTACCCTACTTATTGTGGGGCTACAGAATGATTAGCCTTTGTACTGTGGAGAACAGAACAAGGGGAGGATTGGAGTAGTTTATCAAAGAAAACTGGACAGAGTTGAAGTCACTCAGTCCACCTTGTACTTGCTGGATCTTTAGGCTGGGTTCACACTGCTGCGGTGGCAGACATCGTATGTGATTCGCAGCGCACTGCTGTTCACATCACATGCGATGTCTGTGCTGTGCGATATCAGCCATACAGATAGTATGGCTGATATCGCACCGCATTCGGTCCAAACTCGCACAGGACCCTTTTTTTTGTTCGGACCAGAATCGGATCGCATGGGTGTTCACACCTATGCGATCCGAAAATGTCCGAATTGTCAGTTCGCAGTGCGATATGCGGGCTGAACTGGGGGTGTCATTAACATTGTATGACACTCCCCAGCAGTTCGCATATGGCAGTGTGAACTGCCGTGCGAGTTGGTGCGATGCGGGAACCCGCAGTAAATTCGCTGCGTTCCCGCACCGCAGCAGTGTGAACCCAGCCTCAAATGGATAAAACATGAGGGATCTACTGTATATGTTTTTTGTCCCAATATTCTCTTTAAAACAAACCTGTGCTTTGTCCATGTAGGATATGCCATGCCTTATTTATCAAAGTGTCTAACACAAAATCATTGTCTAATCCTTTTGAGATTTTTTAAGTGCAGGTTGGATCTGGTTGCTATTGGAAACGTGGATAACTCAGCCAATTCCAATAAATGTGGAAGAGTGTGTTGCGTTCACCTAGCCAGACTGTCAGACCTAAACACAGGAGGGTGATTCAGGGACATGCTGCTGAGTGACACAGACATAATTAGAGGAGCTCATTATGTAGAATAAACGAAGGGTCCGCGTTCTGCTGGCCGTCTGGCTGATTCCGAGCCGCCGAGACAATGGCCGTACTCAGCCCGTCCAGCTGCCCAGCGATGCCAGAGCCAGGGGTGCTGCCAAGATAGCAGACTATGTTCCAGCTCACTAGGCCGGCAAGGCTCCTAAAGCACCCAAAGTGGGGAAGGAGAGGCAGGAGGGGGCACCAGGCGCTGACCCTGTGCTCCCCTCCGTGTGCCAGCCTGGGATTTCAATGGCATTATTCAGGCCTGGGAAAATGTTAGCATTATCGGGGTGGTGCCAAGAAGAGAAAAAAAAAAGCCAAAGAGGGCAGGGGACAGGAGCGGGGCTCTGCAGAGTGCCAAGCTGAGCAGCCAACAATTACCCTTTTTTATTTAAAAATGCATTTAAAAACAACTTCAGGAAAATACAAAAAAATCAGCCTCTGGTTAATTTATGTATTCTTTCGAAAAGTCACAAGATAATTTTTCAAGTGTCATTAACCAAAATCTGCTGCACATCTGCTGCAATAGTACATAGTCACCTTTTCTTTGCCCTCCTGCTGTTCCATTCTCTGGCTTAATGGTTGGCACTTCTGCCTTGCAGCACTGGTGTTCAAATCCCAGTTAAATCACTATCTACATGCATGTTCTCCCTGCACTTGAAGGGGTTTCCTCCAACAATCCAAAGACATGCTGGTAGGTAATTAGCTTCCTTCTAAACTGGCCCTAGTATGTATGCATGTGAGACAAGGATGCTAGATTGTAAGCTCCTTGAGGGCAGGGACTGATGTGAATGTAAAGAGCTGCATAAATTGTTGGCACCTGTGATAAAAAAATAATAATTTAGCTGCTGGGAGCAAACAAAAATACTGCTACTTCAAATATAGGTAACATATGACTCAAACCTCTTCCTCCATTGTGACAGTGCTAGTGCTTGGCAATTGGCCACTTACAAAATATTCACACTCAGGGAGATAGATACAGGGATCCTGTCTTTGCTGGGGAGTAAAGCCACCAGCGGCGGCTGGTGTTTTTTTTTTCTTCGGACCCCCCCCCAACTCAAACCCCCACCACCCACCCCCCCCGCTGTCCGCCGGTCGTCCCGTCTAGGTGGCGGGGGACCAAGCATCCATGCAGCGGAGGCGGAGACCGGGCATCCATGCAGGAGGGGAGGAGACGCACAGTGGAAGCGAGGAGGAGAAGAGCCGCCCGGTCCCCATGCAGCGGTGATGGGGAACGGGCATCCATGGAGTGGCGGTGGTACCCAAGCGGCTCTTCTCCTCCTCGCTTCCACTGTGCTTCTCCTCCCCTCCTCCTGGGCATCCAATAGGATTGCCTGTCCTTTCAGCCAATCAGGTGATGGGTATCACTCCCGCTTCCCGATTGGCTGGGAGGAGGATCGGTGTTGCAAGAGCGAATATTCATTCACTCTTGCAACACACCTGGGTGGGCTCTGGTCGCATCCTCAGCATCCCAAGTCCACCCTATTTTGAAGCCTAATAGAGCCTATGGCTCTAATCAGGTGCTTAAAACCCCTCCTGGCCTCTGTAATTCATGCACCCAGTGACCCGAAAGGGGCCAGCCGCATGAATAGGGGACTGGCCACGGCGGCCATGGATAGATTCATGCTGTGCAGCGCCCGGGTGCCCCTAATGGACGGGCCATCCCTGAAAGCCACACTGAGTATGTGCAGCTGAGAAGGAAGCATAAGCCCCCATTCACACTTGTGATTACATGTGGAAGACCCATCGGGAGCTCCTGGTAGGCGGCAGCTCCACTGAACGCAATGTGAGGCTTACAGCTCCCTCAGCTAATCACAGCCACTCACATGTAATTGTTCATGGAGCAACTGCATGCGAAGGATCGGCCCTGGACGCAGCCAAAACCTTGCTGGATATCCAGCATGTAATCGCTAACGGCCCCATTCGCACGTGTAAATGCTGTTTTCTGCATAGATTGGATTGGCCATGTAACTCCTCCAAAAGCACTATATTTATGTTCAATCCATCACCCGCCATTACCTTTTCCTCTAGGCGCATGAGCCTCGCCCCAACTGTGTAGTATCCTTTATCGACTCCTTTCTCTGCAGAGACATGCAAAATTGTTATCAGTCTAACACAACTAAGGTAACAAAGAGACACAATGCACCATCAATGAGACTTGTTTACAACAGGAAGCTTTCCATTAAAGCGTAACTCCAGGCAAATAGCTAAATACACAGAAAACACACAAAAATACATAAAAAATACAAGTATGGGAATGTTTTCTGTGCCAAGGATTTATATTTCTGTCCATCCAGTCCTGAGATTTACACAGCTCTGTCACACAGCACAGCCTTTTCTGGCAGGGAAGAGGATCTGATTTTTCTTCCTCTATTACAGCTAAAAGATATCTAAACACAAGTTCAAAAATGTAATAAATTGCAGCTTACCAGTCCTTAGATGTGGTAGCTGCTATAGTTTTCTTTTGTTTCAGGCTAAGAACATTTTCAGCAAGTAAAGGAATCACCTGTTGTTTTTTCCAGAGATGCAGTGTCCATGGCACTTCCTGTGAGTTGAACTGAAAGTACACTAAAGCCTAGTACACATAGGCCAAATGTCGGGAGACATCGGCCAGTCAATAAAAACAGGATGACATTCGGCCCGTGTTTAAGGCAGACGGTCCGGCAGAAGCTGGATAAGCATGCTGGAAAACAAGCAGCCGATTGGCTCCCGATCAGCGCTCTCAGCCAATGGCTGAGAGCGCTGACTGGACTGTTCTGGCTGGCCGTCCCCCTGTCAAAACACACAGGACAGCAGGGGAGATCTCTGTACTAACGTTGGCTCATTAGTATACAGCGGCTCCGACAGCAGCTGTCAGAAAAAATACTAGTGGTGTGTACCGCACATTACAGTCTTACCTGTTTTCCAAGCCAACTTCTGTAAACTAATAATTCCCCTCTCACCATGTAATGGAGATGAATATTGCAGTCCTACTAAGTAAAGTAGCATAGCATGACAACTATGGCTCCCTCCACAGATACAGTGGAGGAGTAAGCATAGCCACACAAGAACAGGTTGTATATTTGTCATATCGCCAGGTGAAAACAAAGAAAACTAATGCAGCGACCACATCTAAGGACTGGTAAGCTGCAAAATATTATATTTTTGTTCTTGCGTTTAGATACGCCTTAAATAACACTTATGCTGCGTACACGAGCGGACTTTCCGGCATACTTGGTCCGGCGGACACAATCCGATCGTGTGTAGGCTCCGGCGGACTTTTTTTCCCCAAAAGTCCACCGTACCTAGATTTGAAGCATGTTTCAAATCTTAGTCCGCCGGACTCAGTTCCTGACGGAAAGCCCTTTCGTCTCGTTCGTCTGTATGCTGGTCCGACGGACCAGATACGACGCAAGGGCAGGGTATTGCATCTCGCGCTCGCTGCAATAGGAAAAACACATTTTCCTACTGCGGCAAGCGCGGGGCATACCAGGCCCTTAAGTCTGGTATAGATTTTAAAGGGAACCCCCTACACCGAAAAAACGGTGTGGGGTCCCCCCTAAAATCCATACCAGTCCCCGATCCGAGCATGCATCCCGGCCAGTCAGGAAAGGGGGTGGGGATGAGTGAGTGCCCCCCCCCTGAACCGTACCAGGCCGCATGCCCTCAACATGGGGGGTGGGTGCTTTGGGGGAGGGGGCGTACTGCGGGGCCCCCCCACCACAAAGCACCTTGTCCCCATGTTGATGAAGACAAGGGCCTCTTCCCGACAACCCTGGCTGTTGGTTGTCGGGGTCTGCAGGCGGGGGGCTTACTGGAATCCGGGAGCCCCCATTAATAAGAGGGCCCCCAGATCCCGGCCCCCCACCCTATGTGAATGAGTATGGGGTACATGGTACCCCTACCCATTTACCTAGGGAAAAAGTGTCAATAATAAAACACACTACACAGGTTTTTAAAGTAATTTATTAGACAGCTCTGGGGGGGGGGGGGGGGGGGGGTCTTCTTCCGGCTTCAGGGGTCTTCTTCCGACTTCGGGGGTCCCTGCGGTTCCTCTTCTCCCAGCGTCCGGTTGGTTCTTCTCCGCTCTCTCTGGCCTCTTTTCCCGGTGTTCCAGTTCTTCTGCCGGCTCCTCCGCTATCTTCATGCCGCTCTTTTGCCAGTGGAGGCCCAGACTTCTGGCTTCTTGGCTTCTTCTCTTCTTCCGATGTTGACACGACGGTCTCTCAGGCTGGAATGCTCTGAGCGCTCCGATATAACTTATATAGGTGGAGACCCTGCCCCCTTATGCCGTCACAGTCCCTGGGCATGCTGAGACTGTGACGTTTTAGGGGGGCGTGGTCACCTGGTGATGTTGACCACGCCCCCCTAAAACGTCAAAATTATTAATCAGAAGATAATTTGCCATTTTGTTCCTGACAAATGTTCACTTACTGCCCTCTGAAAACCAAATCGCATTGGATCGCTTTTCAGACAGTGATATAGCAGTGGTTGACAGGTGCTCAGGAGGCGATCCTGTCACCCCCTAAATATCTTGTCTTTTTTTTCTCAATCCCACAAGGAATTTTTAAAGTAACAAATGACACCACATCTGCGAGCCGAGCTTTTGGCTCATGATCAGCAGTTTGTAGGGGAGTATACAGAGGCCATTCGTTTGTAGTACAGTGTACAGGGGTCAGCAAGGTAAAGGACATGAGTCAGAAGGGCGGTGTATTGGGTTAGCAGGCTGGAGGACAGGGGTCAGAAAGGCAGTGTAAAGGGGTCCGCAGGGTGGAAGACAGGATTCAGCAGGGCAGTGTACAGGGGTCAGCGGAGCAGTGTGCAGGGGTCAGCAGAACAGTGTGCAGGGGTCTCTAGAGCCAGAGGATTTGCAAAGGCACAAATTAAATCTAAGGGGGCGCAGCCCACCCCAGCACCCCCCTAGATCTGGCCATGGTCCCTGCTGAACCAGCCGAATTTCAATCCATATATGGCTGGCTTTACCATCGTATTGTGCTTGATTAGCTGATTCCCCAGCTACAACCTGCCTGAACAGTGACTGCATCGGATTGGATGCATGTGTTGTTTGGCCAACAATTTTCTGCCCAGCTCCTTCGATTTTTCTATCTAATGATGGCGGTTGGGAGGCAGCTGACAGGGCCACCCACTAACAAAATTTTGTCTCGTTCATGAGGAACTGGCCGAAATGTGTTCTGTGTATGGCCAGCTTTAGTCTGCAGTTGGCATTGCCTATAAAAAGCGGCTACCATGCTTCAGGAATGAAAAATAAATGAAGACACTAACAGGTGAGTAATGTTGAGGTGAGTAATGGGGGGGGGGGGATGTAGCAAATACCCGGAGTCGTTACACTGACACATTACTGAACATGCTGCACTTAACGTTAAGATTTTAAATAAATATATATATAAAAATATATATATATCTATATAGATATATATATATCTATATAGATATAGATATATCTATATAGATATAGATATATCTATATAGATATATATATATCTAGATATATCTAGATATATATATATATATCTGATGATAAGTCCACTTTAATAAGTCTGCCCCATACTAATAGGTATTGGAAGTTTATATAGAGAGGTGCGAATTACCTGGCAGAAAAAGGCCTGGCTTCCCTAAGGAATGATCCAATCTGTAGAGAGAAGCAAGAGAAAACACTAATATCATCATCATCATCATCATCATCATTATTATTATTATATCACTAATACTCTTGCTTTTATAACTCCAATATTTATGCAGTTTATTCAAAGTAAATATTCCCTAAGAAAAAGCTGTAATTGCCAACCTCTCCCTGAAAATACTGCCCTGATCATCTGTCTTGCAGTGCTGTGAAGACTAACAGCAGTAGCTACAAAAAAAGTTTGTGCTGCCCACCGGCCGCCTCATGCCTTTCTCTCGCTTAAAAGAACCCACTTTCCCACACTACTTTCCCACAATGCATTACATTCTGTGAATGAGTGGAGAATACTGTTACTTACGCATCTCCAAAGTTTTAATCCTGCAAATTCTGCCTCAAAGCATGCTATGTCTTCTGTGCTATCTATTTAGCTAACCCAAGGTGCTTAGACAATCCTTCGTCATGTACTAAATGTTTATTTGTACAACAAGGATCTTATATATGCAGTATATAGTAAAAAAAAAAAATATAGATTTAAACCCGTTCAAAAACATACAAGCATAAAGAAACCCCTGCCATCGCCTCAAAATTATAGAAAAAAGCATATCATCACAAGGACTGCATCAGCGGTGGATGGTTCTTGCAAGGACATGTAAATGCCAATTAATGCAGTGCTTATTTGGGCTGAGGCTGTGTGATGACACCATCCTCAAGGGGTGGGTTCATGACAGCCTGGGCTCTATGGATTGACAAAAAGGACATACTGTGAAGGCAGCTCGCAATTTAGCTGCTAATTTTATTTTTACTATTATACTTTTGGTTTGAATGTAAAAAAGCTAAAATAAATATATAAAAACCACTTTAAATAAATCCACAGCAATAATGATAATTATAATAGCTGGTGATTTATCTTTCCCACTATGAAATAGTGTTGTTTCCACTCTCACTTTTTGTAGATTGTGACCCTGAATTTTCCATCCCCCTCTCTGTCCCCAGGTCGGGATTCTGAGCCCTCTGAATACACACACCCTCTGAATGGATCTTTCAATCCTTTACCTCCTCTGCAGTTCCTTGATGCGCACCATCATATTCAAGTGTCCCTGGGAATATTGCTCAATAACGTCCCGGACGTCGTACGGCTTCCGAGCTTGCTGGGAGGGTGGATGAAGTGGTCAGAAAAAGATTAAAGGCAGGTGATACAACTTTGTAATTTACCCTCGTGCCTAGTTTTCTATTTAGAAAAGTATAAATACAGCCTAGCAGATTATTTTCAGCTACATCCTCTGAGTTCATCCTTTATAGTCAGATACACAGATAGACTTACGGAACCGGGTAGGAACTTTATTAACTCATTGTGGCTAGTGAGATTAATGTAAAGTCAGTCACATGTATTGCAATCCGACAGTACCATCTTCTTTAGATCTAGATATGGGAGTTAATTTACTAAAACTGGAGAGTACAAAATCTGGTGGAGCTGTGCCTGGTAGCCAACCAGCTTCTAACTTCAGCTTGTTCAGTTAAACTTTGACAATAAAACTTGGAAGCTGATCAGGTCCTATGCAGAGCTGCACCAGGTTTTGTACTCTCCGGTTTAAGTAAATCAACCCCACGGTTATTTAGATGGCTATCACAGTGAACAGGTGGTCAGGAGCCAGTCTTACCGGCATCCAATTGTTACTGAGAGACCAGGAACTGCTGGTGAAACCTTGGCCTCCATGCTAGGGGTGTGTACTCTCAGCACAAACACATGTGCAAAGCCATGAATAAATGAAAGCCTACTTCTTTGATGCTCTTAAACCCTAAGGGCACACCAGTTAAGAAAAGCGGTTACTGATGGTTAGTTTCTGAAGGTAAATTATTTCTGGTACCTGGAATTTTCTGCGGGCAACAAAATACTGCATTCTCCGCATGACCTTCACTGCTGTCCTGTGAGCTTCTGTCAACCTGTGGGAAAGAGTGTGACAGGTCACAAATAATGCAGGACTCCAAACATAGCGCAAGCACACTGACTCAACACAGATACTCAGAGGACTACTCATATACTGCATGTATACTCAGAGGGTGTACATTCAGAGGAGTACAACCACACAGCATGTGCATTTAGAGGAGTACAACCACAGAGCATATGCACACAGAGTACATTCACACAACATGTGCACTCAGAGTACACCCACATAGTATGTCCACTCAGAGGAGAATACCCACATAGTACAGTACAGTGCCTTGAAAACGTATACATACCCCTTGAAATTTTCCACATTTTGTCATGTTACAACCAAAAACATAAATGTATTTTATTGGGATTTTATGTGATAGACCAACACAAAGTGGCACATAATTGTGAAGTGGAAGTAAAATGATAAATGGTTTTCAAATCTTTTTACAAATAAATGTTTGAAAAGTGTGGCATGTGTTTGTATTCATCCCCCCTGAGCCAATACTTTGTAGAACCACCTTTCACTGCAATTACAGCTGCAAGTCTTTTTGGGGATGTCTCTACCAGCTTGACACATCTAGAGAGTGCCATTTTTGCCCATTCTTTCTTGCAAAATAGCTCAAGCTCTGTCAGATTGGAGGGAGAGCGTCTGTGAACAGCAAATTTCAGGTCTTGCCACAGATTCTCAATTGGATTTAGGTCTGGACTTTGATTGGGCCATTCTAACACATGAATATGCTTTGATCTAAACCATTCCATTGTAGCTCTGGCTGTATGTTTGGGGTCATTGTCCTTCTGGAAGGTAAACCTCTGCTCCAGTCTCAAGTCTTTTGTAGCCTCCAATGGGTTTTCTTCTAAGATTGCCCTGTATTTTGCTCCATCCATCTTCTCATCAACTCTGACCAGCTTCCCTATCCCTGCTGAAGAAAAGCATCCCCACAACATGATGCTGCCACCACCATGTTTCATGGTGGGGATGGTGTATTCAGGGTGATGTGCAGTGTTAGTTTTCCGCCACACATAGCGTTTTGCTTTTAGGCCAAAAAGTTCAATTTTGGTCTCATCTGACCAGAGCACCTTCTTTCACATGTTTGCTGTGTCCCCCACATGGCTTCTTGCAGACTGCAAACAGGACTTCTTAAAGCTTTCTTTTAATAATGGCTTTCTTCTTGAGACTCTTCCATAAAGTCCAGATTTGTTGAGTGCACAACTAATAGTAGTCCTGTGGACAGATTCTCCCACCTGAGCTGTGGATCTCTGCAGCTCCTCCAGAGTTACCATAAGCCTCTTGGCTGCTTCTCTGATTAATGCTCTCCTTGCCCGGTTTGTCAGTTTAGGTGGGCAGCCATATTTTGGGTAGGTTTGCAGTTGTGCCATACTCTCCATTTTCGGATGATGAATTGAACAGTGCTCTGTGAGATGTTCAAATCTTGGGATATTTTGGGATATTTTTTTATAACCTAACCCTGCTTTAAACTTCTCCACAACATTATCCCTGACCTGTCTGCTGTGTTCCTTGGTTTTCATGTTGCTGTTTGCTCACTAAGGTTCTCTCACAATGCTCTGAGGGCTTCACAGAACAACTGTATTTATACTGAGATTAAATTACACACAGGTAGACTCTATTTACTAATTAGGTGACTTCTGAAGGCAATTTGTTCCACTAGATTTTCGTTAGGGGTATCAGAGTAAAGGGGGCAGAATACAAATACATGCCACACATTTCAGATATTTATTTAAAAAAATTGAAAACCATTTATAATTTTCCTTCCACTTCACAATTACGTGCTACTTTGTGTTGGTCTATCACAGTAAAACCCCAAATAATACATTTACATTTCTGGTTGTAACATGACAAAATTCGGAAAGTTTCAAGGGGTATGAACACTTTTTCAAGGCACTGTATGCCCACTCAGAGGAGCACACCCACACAGCATTTACACGAGGAGTATACTCATAGGTTTACACCCAAAAATCATGTAAACTCAGTGGAATACACCACACAGCTTGTACACTCAGAGGAGTACACTCACACAGTTTTTCCACTCAGGAGTACACCCACACAGTTTGTCCACTCAGTACACCCACACAGTATCAGTACACATATTCGCCAGAACACCATGGATCTTTAATTGCAGTTCAAAACTTTTATTGCAGAAAGATCACATCACAGGAGAATCAACGTTTCGGAGCCACGCAGGACCCCTTCATGTGAAACGTTGCACTGATTTTCCTGTGATGTGATCTTTCTGCAATAAAAGTTTTGGACTGCAATTGAAGATCCATGGTTTGCTGGCGAATATGTGTACTGATCCGTGATATATCCAGTGTCCAGCTGGTAATTGATACAGCACCTGCTACCGATGAGCCTCTAATACTCATACTCACACAGTATGTCCACTCAGAGGATCAGAGGAGTATGTCCACTCAGAGGAGAATACCCACACAGCATTTACACTTAGAGGAGTACACTCATAGGTGTACACCCACTCAGCATGTAAATTTACTGGAATACACCCACACAGCTTGTAAACTCTGAGGATTATACCAACACAACATTTACACTCAGAGGAGTTCATTCACACAGCTTTTACACTTGGAGGAGTAGAACCACACAGCATATACACTCAGAGGAATACAGTGACCCTGCATGTACACCAGGGGCGTGCAGTGCAGTCAGGGAAGGCAAGTGAGGCAGGGCCTCACCTGCCATGAACAATAAATCCCTTTCATGCCTAAGCCTATTTCTAACATTTGTTGCTTATAAGTTAAAATCCGTATTTTTTGCTAGAAAATTACTTAGAACCCCCAAACATTATATATTTATATATTTTTAAGCAGAGAAGCTAGAGAATAAAATGGTGATCATTGCAATATTTTAAGTCACACTGTATTTGCGCAGCAGTCTTTTAAACGCAATTTTTTGGGGAAAAAAGACACTTTTATGAATAAAAAAAAACGAAACAGTAACGTTATCCCAATTTTTTTGTATAATGTGAAAGATGATGTTATGCCTAGTAAATAGACACCTAACATGTCATGCTCTGAAACTGCGCACACTTGTGGAATGGCAACAAACTACGGTACCTAAAAATCTCAATAGGCAGCGCTTTAAAAAAAATTAACGGTTACCAGGTTAGAGTTACAGAGGGGGGCTAATGCTAGAATTATTGCTGTCGCTCTGATGATCACGGCAATACCTCACATGTGTGATTTGAACATCGTTTACATAAGCGGGCGCGACTTACGTGTGCGTTTTCTTTGCCGAACAAACTCGTGGGGACGGGGGCGCTTTAAACATTTTTTTTTTTGTTACTTATTTTTTTTTTTTTTTTTACATTGTCACTTTAAAAAAAAAAATGTGATCACTTTTATTGCTGTCACAAGGAATGTAAACATTCCTTGTGACAGTAATAGGTGGTGACAGGTACTCTTTGTGGAGGGATCGGGGGTCTAAAAGACCTCAAATCCCTCCTTTGCACTTCAAAGTATCCAGATCGCCAAAAACGTCTATTCTGAATACTGTAGTTCTTTTTAAAAACGGCGCCATTGGCAGCCGAGTAAACCGGAAGTGACGTTGTGACATCGCTTCCGTGTTTACACAAAGAAGACTGTAACAAAGCCGTTTCCAGCTTCCCTCCAGTCTCACTCTTGCCAGCGGAAGTGCCGGATCATGGATCGGGTCTCCCGGTGGGATGGGAGGCCTGGGAAGAGTGGCGGAAAGCGGCGGGAGGGGGGGACGTCCACTCCCGCTCCTCCGGGATAACAGCCGAGCGGCTTTTAGCCGCATCAGTTGTTATCCCTGAAGAGCCGACCGCCCGCTCTAAAAAACGGTACCGGGGTGATGCATGAAGCTGCATGCATCATCCAGGTATAACCCCTTAAAGCCGAGGCCGCATATGTGTGTACGGTCGGCGCTAAAAGGTTAAAAAATAAAATAAAATCGAGCTTCGAGGGTCATAGGGGTATGTAGCCTAAGTGCTACCCCACCACTGGTAAAAATTTGGGGCTCCTACGACCTATGGTTCCAGAGATACGGGGCTCCTTGCGCAGCCTGTCAGAAACTAAATACAGAGCGGCCACTTTAAATACAAGCTAACACACTCTGTTTGCAGCAGACTGAGGGGTTGAGCTCACAGTGCCTCTCACTTCTTGTCAGAGGCACTGAGCTCAATAAACAGCTTGGAGTCTTGGACCAATGGTAAAGTACCATTGGTCTCAGCTGTCCAATAAAAATGCTGCAGTGGAGGCACGCCTCTCACTGCAGTGTCATAGAAGGGGCATGTGTCTAAAAGACAAATGCTTCCTTCCAGCCCAGCCCTCTTAAAGCGGAGTTCCACCCAAAAGTGGAACTTCCACTAATTTGTCTCCTCTCCCCCTCCGGTGCCACAATTGGCATCTTTCGGGGGGGAGGGGGGACAGGATACCTGTCTTAGACAGGTATCCTGTTCCCACTTCTGGGAGTCCGGGCCGCATGACATCACCGTGGGGCTCCCTCCTCCTCTCCCTGTCACCAGGCCAGTAGGAGAGATGATCGGGGCCTCGCGCATGCACAGTAGGGTTCCCGGCATGAAGCCGCAAGGCTACATTGCCGGGTACCCTTACACGCAATGGTGGCGGCAGCACCCGACAGCTGATGGAAACATCAGCTGCGGGGTGCCGGCATCGCGGGACTCCAGGACAGGTAAGTGTCCTATTGTTAAAAGCCAGCAGCTGCAGTATGTGTAGCTGCTGGCTTTTAATTTTTTTTTTTTTGGGCAGAACACCGCTTTAACTACAAGGAAAAAACATGTGTTTATGTGTATAAGATTTACCCACAATCCCATGTTTTTCTCACACAGCCCATTCACACAGGGGCAACACGACTTGCAGGTCGCCTCAGCGAGGCGACCTGCAAACGACTGCCCGGGCGACTTGCAAAACGACTTCTGTATAGAAGTCTATGCAAGTCGCCCCAAGTCGCCCCCGAAGTCGTACAGGAACCTTTTTCTAAGTCGGAGCGACTTGCGTCGCTCCCCTTAGAACGGTTCCATAGCACAGAACGGGAGGCGACTTGTCAGGCGACTAGGTCGCCTGACAAGTCGTCCCTGTGTGAATGGGCTCTTAAGAGGGAGAATGAGAATCTGCTGCCTGCTGAAAGGGTACTGTTATATTAAAGCTAAATCATATTTATAAGCTATATGTTATAACATAATAATTTATTATTTATCTATTTACTGTAAAATTACTGGTTGGAAGTTATAACTTCAAACTTGAGTAATTGTCCGTTAAGCCACCTCTTGAGTACAGATTTTGAAAATATAGTAAATTACCTTAAAAACAATATATAATGATTATTTGTATATTACTCACTTATGGTAATTAACCACTTGCCACCCAGGCCAATTCTGAGACTTCTCTCCTACATGTAAAAATCATAATTTTTTTTCTAGAAAATCACTCAGAACCCCCAAACATTATATGTATATATTGTTTTAGCAGACACCCTATGGAATAATATGGTGGTCGTTGCAACTTTTTAAGGTCACACGGTATTTGCGCAGCAATTTTTTTAAATGTGATTTTTTGGGGGAAAAAAACAGTTTCATGAATAAAAAAAAACAACACTAACGTTAGCTCGTTTTTTTTTTTATACTGTGAAAGATGATGGTACGCCGAGTAAATAGATGCCTAACATATCACACTTTAACCACTTACGGACCACCCACCCCGGTATCCACTTCTTCTGCGGGCGGCCCACTTTCAGATAAAAGTGGTCTCAGCGGCAGATTCGCCCCCCTCCGGTGCCCTCCGCCACTTACCAGAGTCGCCGGCAGCATCAGAGGTGATCGGGTCCTTTCCCCTGCTTGGCATGGAGCTGAGTGGGGGAAGGATGGCCCCCACCGGGCTCCATACCATTGCAGGGCGGAAATGACATAAAAACGTCACTTCCGCTCATAGCTCTTAAAGGGACTTTTTTTTTTTTTTCAAAGAACATTTTATATTTCATTTATTGCATTTTAGTGTAAATATGAGATCTGAGGTCTTTTTGACCCCAGATCTCATATTTAAGAGGTCCTGTCATGCTTTTTCTATTACAAGGGATGTTTACATTACTTGTAATAGGAATAAAAGTGGCACAAATTTTTTAAAATTTTTTAACGCGCCCTGTCCCGACGAGCTCGCGTTCAGAAGCGAACGCATACATGATTAGCGCCTGCATATGAAAACGGTGTTCAAACCACACATGAGTTATTACCGTGATCGTTAGAGCGAGAGAATAATTCTAGCCCTAGACCTCCTCTGTAACTCAAAACATGCAACCTGTACAATTTTTTAAATGATGCCTATGGAGATTTTTAAGGGTAAAAGTTTGTCACCATTCCACGAGTGGGCGCAATTTTGAAGTGTGACAAATCATTTTACTCGGCGTAACACCATCTTTCACAATATAAAAAAAAAAAATTGGGCTAACTTTACTGTTGTCTTATTTTTTAATTAAAAAAAGTGTATTTGTTCCAAAAAAAGTGCGCTTGTAAGACCGCTGCGCAAATATGGTGTGCCAGAAAGTATTGCAACGACCGCCATTTTATTCTCCAGGGTGTTAGAAAAAAAATATATAATGTTTGGGGGTTCTAAGTAATTTTCTAGCCAAAAAAAAACAGATTTTAACTTGTAAACAACAAGTTTGAAAAATAGGCCTGGTCCTTAAGTGGTTAAAATTGCGCACACTTGTGGAATGGTACCAAACTTTAGTACTTATAAATCTCCATGGGAGACGCTTTAAAAATTTTTACAGGTTACATGTTTAGAGGTACAGAGGAGGTCTAGTGCTAGAATTATTGCTCTCGCTCTAACGATCGCGGCATATGTAACCTGTGTGTATCTGGCTCTGAGCCACTGACCTCAACACATGTCCCTGATGTACACACAGGTAAGTACACCCACACAACACTTAGAGAAGTACACACACACAGCTTGTACATTCTGAAAAAAACACTCACGCAGTACGTACATTCAGGGGAGAACATCCACACATTATGTACACTCAGGGGATAAGACCCACATAATATACACTACTGTATTCTGCACATATAAATAAAAATACCAAAGGTTTTTTATGGTATATTGCAATAGATTTTTCAGTAACTGGTAGCTTCATGCATTGTGAAAGGTAGAGCCAAGTCACTGCTGTGAGAGCTGGTTTTCTGGTAATTACAAGACAGAATCTGAAATAACAATGAGCATTTTTCTCAGACAGAATAAAGCTGTAGGCAGCTCGAAATGTGGTAAGTTCAGCACGGACTGGTCGAATTTCAAACAGTGTGTGGCCATCTCTGCTTGAGAGAAGTTTGATCAACTTCTGTTGAAGGAGAATGCTGAAAAACTTTTCTTGATCAGCAACTGCATGCAGCCAACAGACTGCAATGGATCAGTGTATTCTGACAGCAGCGTGAGCCGCTACCAGAATACAGTGTCTCGGCAGGGGGATTTCTCCATCCATCTTGTTTGTGTGGATGGAGGAATCTGTTCGTTTTTTTCATGCAGCCAATGAAAAAAAAAAAATGAGCCTTCTAAGGCCAGCTTTATGCAAAAGCAGGTAAACTGATTAGAGTGTAAACTTTGGTGCCAAAGGGTTTATTGTATTCATGTTGCAAAGTCAAATTGCTCTTAAACATAGAAGGATGTGTACTTTTGAATCATTCATCCAAAGCATGCACACTTGGGAGGCACAATCACACTCAAGCATGCAGGGGCACATGTATAAAAATGGATTTAAAAATTCAATATTAGCAATAATAAGCAAGCCAGGGCAATTATAGAGATCTTGTGTCTTTGGTCCAGAGCTTTTAGTTTTATAACAATATATTCATGTAGCGCAGCTACCGGTTCATCCATTTTTATACACATCTACCCACACACATCCTCACCTGCCCATTGAGCTGTTGGGGAAGACAAAGCATAACCGTTATACAGACAAGGATGGGCACAGATAAAAACTCATATAACAGACACCAAAAGCGGTAAGAAGCATACTAATTCTGTAGACAGAAAAGCTCTCTAGCATTTTAAAGTAAAAATGGAAAATGTTCTTGTATGCAAGCAGTCCTCTCTTATCTGCCATGCTGGCCATACATTTATACAGACTGCAAGGTATGGATGAGGGCACTGAATCCCAATTTCATATTTGTGTTTTTTTTTTTTTTTATATTCTAAATGAAGTGCAGTGACACAGGGATATTTGTAAGATAAGAAGCACCACGAGTCTAAACTAAATTTTAACTCTTAATATGAAACAGAAGAGACAAGCAATCACATTTCAGCATTCTAGGGTTTCCCGTCATGTGATTCTTTAATTGAAATTATTTTATGTCTCATGATTGTGTAGCACCTTCTCACATAGGTTGCTAGGAAAATTAGGTAAATTTAGCTCTGTTTGGCTCCACTGTAATCAGTGGAGCAGGTTGTGATTGGTTTGGGCTGTTCTGGGTTCCACTGGTTACAGGTTTGATTGTTTTTCCCTGTCTTCTGAAGGATTCCAGAATGTAGTGGGCTGGAAAAGCAAAATTTGCAACCTAAATATTTATGTTGTCTCAGCCAATCTCTGGGAGTGGGTGTCCGGTAGGTGGCTGGGAGTGCATAAATAGTCAGGGAACTGAGGCAGCCCTGTTTTCTTCAGGAGCGAAGTCCCCAGCCTGAAGGGCTGCTGCCCCTCCAGGCAGCCCAGCTGAAATTCTGCCTGAGCTGGGGAATCTACTTGCTGAGATTTGCTAGCTATACAAGGGATTTTGCTGAGGATCCAGTCTGGAAAGTCTGTCAGATATTGGAAGGTGGCATCCAAGTATCCAGGGACACAGTGAGTACAGACCCAGGAGCAGGATTCTGGTGGCTGCTGCAACTCCCTGTACATTAAGGCTAACGTTTGCCTGGCCTGGGTTATTGCATATGGCGTCTTAGTATTGTCCATTTTTGGGCCACCACTGAAGAGACTGTTCCTAGGAATAGCTACAAAGTGTCCTTTTGTTAATGCTCAGAGTTTCTGGAGTATCCTACAGCTCCCTATACCCTATTCCAGTTATTTAGCAAAGAATTTGCAAGAAAAGCAATTCGTAGACTGTTTACTGAGCCTGAAGAGTGACTGTTGCTGTTGCCGCACTAAACTAGAAAAGGAACTTGAGGTAATTCAGCGGGCCCTTTTGGGGGTGAGCGTACAACTCTATGGTTACCTGTTTGGCCAGCATACATTTTAAGCAGAGGCAGAAAAACCGTACTGTGCAGTTAAACAATTCACCAAACTTATTTTTTTTTGAGTATTTCTATTTAAGTATTGAACTTTTTAATTTGTATGTGTGGAAGCCAGCCACACTGCTTTAAAGCAGTTCTTACAGAACAACATATTCTGCCCCTAAAGTGAACCTGTGCATTGCTCACGTAGGGAGCAAAGAGAAAATAGAGTGGGGGGAAAACCTCCCCTAACTGGCCAAGAACCAAGGCTATCCCATTGGGGGACGGGGATGATCACATGCTCCCCATAGCTTGAAGTACTGAATATTCCTAATTGCGTTGGCATCTGAATGAAGCAGCAATGAAGAAAAGGTGAGTCTGTGCTGCTGGGTAGGGTAGTAGGTAAGTAAACTTGATGTTTGCCCTACCTGATCAAAACACAGGTTCACTTTAAGAGGTCAGTCCATCAAAAACTGATATTTCAGTTTGATACATCCTGGAATGTTAAAACACCAGTTTTTCATATCACTCGGGGACTACAGAAGGTCTGCATGCTTACCACATTTAGAGGTTACTATTTTATATTAGTCGAACAGGAGGAATAAGAGCACCTTGAGATGAGCAGGAACCTAGAAAAGAGGTGGAAAGATCTCACCACTGGAGTCTCCAAGAGATATAAAAGGCAGCAGAGACTCAGCTTTACCCCTCAAACCTGCAACTGAAATATCACTTTTTGGTTGGAGTGGTCTTGATAAGATTTCAGCCTGCTGCCAGTTTAGAGGTTCTTACTGTGAGAGGTCAGTGACCCGTTGCAAGGGGCTCTCCTCACTCATGGCATCCATATCATCTGTGTAGCTGTTAGTCCGGGAGATGTCTGGGAGGGATTCGTCTGGCCGATTCTTCCCTGCACAGAAAACATTAAAGATATGCATTCACCAACAATGATGGAATAGTAGAAAATATCTTCTCACTTCTTAAAATATCTGTTGTCTGAGTATCTAGTGACTCTACTCTAACCAATTTCTTTCGATTGAGTCAAATAAGTTGAGTAGGGTAGGGAATAATAGAGTCAGAGGAGTAAAGTAAGGGGCTGGTAACTCACAAAAATGGAGTAGGTGGCTGGTAACTCACATAGTACATTAGGGGGCTGGACCTCACAGTTGTGCAGTAGATAGTTGATACCTCACAGGGATGGAGTAGAGGGCTGGTACCTCACAGGGGTGGAGTAAAGAGCTTGTACCTCACAGGGTGTCAGAGAGGTTACCTGGTTGGGCGCCGGTGCGCGCCGGGGCGCATTGGTGCGCGTGTTCCTGTGCGTGTTGGGGGCGCGTGTTCCTGGGGGCACCAGTGTGTCTAGTCTGGCCGGCCATGGTGTGCAGGGTGGCATCCGGGCGCGTGTCCGCCTATGGGCGTTACTGCAGGCGTGCCTGGTGTTGCTGGTGTGCGCGTCGGTGTTCGGGGGTGCGCGTGCATCTGGGCGTATCGGCGCGTGCACGAGCGCGGCGTTTGGCGCCAATCGGCCTATTTAGGTCTGCCTCAATCCCTGATCGGTGCTCCCTGATCAACAGCTCTGTGCCAAAGTTCCGTGATCCTCTCTGTGTTCCGTATCTCTGAAGTTCTGACCTATTACGACCCGGCTTGCCTTTTGGACCTCCCTGATTGCTGCCTGAACCCGACCCCGGCTTGTTTGACCCCGCTTTTGCCTGCTCCTTTTGTACTTCTGCTGCCAGCCCGTTGCCGACCTCTGCCTGTGTGTGACCAGCCTAGTAAGCTCCTGCTCAGCATCAGTTCCAGTGTTCCTGAGTTCTACCTGCTGCAAGAAAGACCACCTTTCTCCAGGATCCATATACCAGGCCCTCATACCACTCCGTACTCGCGGGCTTCCTATCTGCTCTATCAGGGGCCCCGAGTCGGATACATAAGGGAGCCTACCCTCTGCCCAAGCGGACTCACCTGTCTGGTAAATGTGGAACCTGACACAGGGTTTGAAAAGGGGGGTGGAATCTTACAGGGGTGGAGTAGAGGGTTGGTACCTCACAGGGGTGGAGTAGAGGGTTGGTACCTCACAGGGTTCGAGTAGAGGGTTGGTACCTCACAGGGGTGGAGTAGAGGGCTGGTATCTCACAGGGGTGGAGTAGAGGGCTGGTACATCACAGGGGTGGAGTAAAATGCTGGTACCTCACAGGGGTAGAGAAGAGGGCTGGTATCTTACTGGAGGGAAGTAGGGGCCTGGTACCTCACAGTTTAGTAGGTAGCTGGTAACTCCCAGGAGTGGATTAGGGAGCTGGTAACTTAAAAGAGTGGAGTGGAAGCTGGTACTTCCCAGGGGTGGAGTAGATGGCTGGTACCTCACAGGGCTAGAGTAGGTGGCTGGCACCTCATAGGGGAGGAGTAGGTAGTTGGTAACTCACAGGAGTAGAGTAGGTGGCTGGTAACTCACAGAAGTGGATTAGGGAGCTGGCAACCCAAAGGAGTGGAATGGGGGGCTAATAACTCAGTGGTGTCAAATGAGTAGAGTAGAAGGCTGGCAGTTATAGTTGTTATAGTTGTGAGTTATAGTTGTGCGAGGGTGCATTAAAGAGTAATATGAGTGTAGTAATTATGGAGTACGATGACTGTGAGTAGGAGAGTGTCATAGGACTGGAGTAGGGAATTGCATACTGCTAATGTCAAAGCAGAATTTTTTTTAGAACAGAAGTCAATCTCACATATGGTAGAACGACAGAAGCAGACCACTCCAGTCTACCACTCACTGGAGGAAGATCAATTGTACAGGGTTGAAAATCTACCCTGATCCTTATAGTTCAGTTGAAATGAGCCTTACTGGCAGCATCTCCGTCCCACTTTCCCTTCATATCTCCTTTTCCTCCTCACTAAACTCACACAACAAATACAGTATGCTAAATCTAACTGGACTAAGAAAATCCCTCTACTCAAATGAGAAGGAGCAATGTTCACTTACAAGGGCTAATATAATACTGACAAAGTGCAAAAGTGACAAAAAATTGATAAAAAATGATTAGTATAAAATGCATAAATCCATCACACACACGACACATAACAGCAAAATACATTAACCTGACACCAAAAGACATGACAGATGATCAATGAAAAAAATCTACATTAAGATGTAAAATAAAAAATGAAATAAAAGTAAGCTAATGTTATTGACATATGAGAAAACGAGAAAACACTTTTATATAAAATTGTAGCTGAACTCCAAGTAAAAAGAAAAATACAGTCATGTGTACATTAAAATTGTATTGCCTCATGTCATACCCTGCATTGCAGCAATGAGACAAAGGCAGGAAGGGGCAACATTTACAACCAATAAGCTACAGTGTGCATGTGCTGAAAGGAGGGAAAGAGCAGACTGAGCAGAGTAATGGTACACACAATGAGATTATTGGACGAATGGTCTTCTTTTTTTTTTTTTCGCATGGTAGTCTCATCAAAAATGAAGAGTTTACTAAAGTTATGAAAATTCTCATACGACAGAATAAAAATTCAGAAGTGATGTAATGTGTTGTAGTTTATTTGTATTGTATTGTATTCTTGAACGACATCTGTACTGATTAAACAAAATTCGTACGATCTGGTATCGTAAGAGACACATTTTCGTGCTTGTCCCATCGGATAATATCAGATGAATTGACGTGATTGGCTCATGATCAGATTATCATACGATCGATTTGAAAACGGTATTTTTCATACAATTTTCTGATCGTGTGTACTGGACATTAGTCTGCATTCACACTGATCCCCTTTTTTTCCGTTTCTGCATTTAAAAAAGTGGAAGAAAAACACATGACCTTTAAATCCTAGGGAACTCTACACTGGTCAGTTGAGGGTCCTGCTTGCTGCGTTTTTAGTTCATGTTTAATGCGGTAAAAAAACACACCAAAAACACACCTCACCATTGAAATGAATGCAAAATGCATCAAAAATGCACCCGCTGCAAAAACACATAAAAATTGCACCTCCCCACTGAAATGAATGGAAAATGCGGCAAAAACGCACCCGCGGTTCTTGTTTTTGAGTCACATGTCAGGTGAAAAACGCACCGGAAACACAGCAAAAACTCTGTAAAAAACACAGCAAATGTGCATATGTGTTTTACCATGTTTTTACAAAGGAGCAGTAGCCTAATGTTTGCTTCTACCCCTTCCTTATCCAATCGGCAGCCTGAGGGGGTGTGTTCTTGACCAAGCTATGCTGCTACAGGAATGGAGCTCCAGGACCTTGTTGTACTACATGGCATGCTTTTCCACATGACAAAACTGGCTGCACAAAATTGCTAATCCTTTGACAGGTAAAAGAACTCCTGCACCTGTATTTCAGCTTTGTACTTGGATGCTTGCCTGGAGCTCAACTTTAAATGACACAACAGGTTTTTTTTTTTTTTTTTTTTGTTTAAAAAAAGGGGAGATTAAGAAGGCAAAGCGGAAGGTATATAATTTGCTGACAACTTCTGTTTTTAGATATGGGGCAGCATTAGCTGATATGATGCATTTTGGTTGTCTTTCTACTTTAAGCCCAGGTTCACACTGACAGCGGGAATGAAATCGTGTTCAGCTGAACTCGCAAAATTTCATTCCTGCATGTCAGTCGGGGGCGATTTCAGAGACATCTGCACGGGTTCCTGCACAGATGTCTATACAAATCGCACTCCGAAGTTGCCAAAAGTTGTAGAGAAACTACTTTTGGGAAAAGGTGCGGCTTTGCACTGATTTGGACGGGGCCATTGCCGGCAATCGCATGCCAAATCGCTGCAATGTGAAACTAGGCTCAATGTGAACTTCAGCCTTCCCTTCAGACTTGCACAGTTGTATAGGCCTCTCTCTTGTACTGAAAATGCTTACTCTGATTTCACTGCACACTGTGAGCTTCTAATGTGCATTAGCAGTTGGAGCAAGTCAGATGCTCTATCTGCCTGCCTCATTTCCTGGCTGGAGGATGTCAAACATCATCTAGCTCTTTCCTTCCCCGCCTTTCTGTCCCTGACCTGCCCCTTTCATTCACTGGATTTCAGATCTTTCAGTCTTGGAGGCTCAGCATCACATGTGGGTGTTACCTAAGGGGGGTCTGCATGGAAATATAGCCTGCCTAGAAGTACCCACTCCCCCAAACTGACACTCACCGATCAAAACATTTTTGTATCTGTATAACTCCTCCCAAGAGCTACCTTACTGCTGTCAGGGCTGAGGGACCTTGTGAAGAGTACTGGAGCAGGGTGCTGTTATGTTTTCAGACAGCTATGTAGAGCACTCTGCTGTACATAGCAGCCATGATCTGCCTGAATGCATAGAGAAGCACAGACACCTAATGATGGCATTTCTAGGTCTATAATAAGATATGTAATGAAAAGGGAAAGGTTTTGTTTAAAAATTTCCTTAGCACGTTGAAGATAGGGGAGGGAGGAACCAGGGAAAACAAATACAAGCAGATTAAACTTTAGCTTTAAGGACACCTGTGTGATCCTGACCCTGAGGTACCTTGTGCGGTGGCGTAACTGGATGTGCAGATAGTAAGGGTGGACCAAGATCGGCAACGACCTGTCAGAAAGAGTGAAAAGACGGGAAAGGAAAGAAAAAAGGCCAAGCTGAAAAGTCTGAAAGTAAGAAAAAGATCTAAAAACATGGAGGCTGAAAAGGATTCAAAGTCAATCTTTACCTCGTTTTAAAGTGCATCTCTAACCAAAAACCTGTTTGGTTTAGTTTTAGATGTGGGGAAAAGTTAGAAACCCGTCAGGGTTTTATGTTTTTTAATTTTGGTGTTTGTGTCCCCTCTATGAAGATTTAACTTATTGGTCCTGATGACCATTGTGATGGGAACTCAAAAGTGATATAATAAAATAGCAGATGAGGGTAAATCTTCAAATAGAGACATCTGTTCCCTCTTCCCTATTCTTTTCAAAAAATGTTTTGACTAAAGATGCACTTTAATGTTTATGAGAAAGCAGAGTCATTGGTCAGGCTGCCATATGTTTCAGCGCAGCAACTAGGGCTTATTAAAGTGGCATTAAAGTCCCCTCCTTGGAAGCAGGTAGGCTTTTTATTGCAGAAGTGACCATACGCAATATGCAATGTCACTTCTGAAATAAACCTTCCCGGTTCCTGCCTGCTCGCAGTCTTCTTTAGAATGTATACTGAGCTACGCAAAAGCAGCACAGTTTACATTCTGGCAAAAACCCTGCGCATGAAGATGGCCACAGCCTGGCATGCAGAGGAAGTCGCGCAGAAGATGCTCTTGCCAGATATCGGACCAGTGAAAGAGAGTGGTATTAAACCTTCATTTTTTTTTTAAATAACAAACATGTCATACTTACCTGCTCTGTGCAATGCTTTTGCACAGAGCAGCCCCGACCCCCTTCTTCTGGAGTCCCCCACCAGCGCTCCAGGCCCCTCCTCTTTGGCGGGTGCCCCCACGGAAATCCAATTTCAGTGGGGGCACCTGTGCATGCTTGCTCTCGAGCCCCACTGCTGCGTCCATTGACACAGATTCGGCCCCGCACAGTGACTTGGCCCCGCCCCCCCACATCACAGCATTTGATTGACAGCAGCGATAGCCATTGCATCGCTGGTTCAGATCGGTCTTAGGTAAGAAAAAAGAGGGGGGAGGGGTCAGGGGGAAGCTGCAGCACAGAAAGTTTTTCACCTTAATGCATGGAATGCATTAAGGTGAAAAACCTAAAGGCTTTAGACATAGCTCCCAACTGTCCCTGATTTTGAGGAACTGTCCCTGATTTGGAACAATGTCCCTCTTTCCCCCTCATTTTGGTCTGATTTATATAGTTGTATATAAATGCACTTTTTATCTTTCCAAAAGTGATTCATAGTGCTAAACCTTTCATCCAATTTCTATATTGCTGCATATATAAATGTCAAACGTCAGTATAAAGGGATAGTAGTGGTAAAAAAAGCACTAATCTTTTTTTGTATAATTCTCTTTTAAGGGGGCGTGGCAGGACGTGTGTCCTTTGCCTACATATTTTTGCTAATAGGTGTCCCCCATTTCCATCTCAAAAAGTTGTGTGGTATGCTTTAGAAGCACTGCAGGTCAACACTTGTATATCGCGGTTTTATCATTTCCCGCATTTCTGTCCATGTAGATGACTGCTCCCTGGGAATGACTCACCCGTATTTGGCGTATTTCCATTAGTGTGAAAATAGCCCAGAAAGATCATTTTTTCGGCTAATGTTCCCAATTTTATTAAAGGCTGAAACCTAAGTTTGTGATAGGGTGTGTTGCGGTAATGCTTGCATTACTGCAATACACATTGGGGGTTATTTACGAAAGGCAAATCCACTTTGCACTACAAGTGCAAAGTGCACTTGAAATTGCACTGAAAGTGCACTTGGAAGTGAAGTCGCTGTAAATCTGAGGGGTAGATCTGAAATGAGGGGAAGCTCTGCTGATTTTATTATCCAATCATGTGCAAGCTAAAATGCTGTTTTTTATTTTCTTTGCATTTCCCCCTCGGATCTACAGCGACTGCACTTCCAAATGCACTTTCAGTGCAATTTCAAGTGCACTTTGCACTTGTAGTTTGCACTTGTAGTGTAAAGTGGATTTGCCTTTAGTAAATAACCCCCACTATGTGATTTAGCACATTACAATGCCATTAATTTAGCACAGCACCTGAAGGCAATGCAGTTCTGATGTAAATGTGATGCGGCACACTGCAATGCACAGTACTGCACTACTGGGTGTAGTGTTGTGCTGCTTAAGGAAAAAAATGTTGTGCTTTTTTGGTCTGTTCCTGTGCACTGCCAGCCCATTCAAAATGTTTTTATTTTGGCCAAACATGTTTCCAAATAACTTCCCCACCCTAATATTGGTGTAATTCATCACTAGCCATTGTCTGCCAAACAAGGCAAGGCTCAGTGTGCAGATGTCAGGTTCCAAAAGTAGGTATAAACCCAATCAACAAAGTCACATATACACCACCAAAATTAATTTGAAATGAAACGAACAAGATGTGCTTTAACTGCAGACTTTAATTTGATGGTATTTACATCCAAATCAGGATGGAATGAAGGAATTACAATAGTTTGTATATGTGCCTCCCACTTTTGAAGGGACCAAAAGTAATGGGACAATTGGCTGCTCAGCTGTTCCATGGCCAGGTGTGTGTTATTCCCTCATTATCCCATGTACAAGGAGCATATAAAAGGTCCAGAGTTCATTTCAAATGTGCTATTTGCATTTGGAATCTGTTGCTGTCAACTCTCAATATGAGATCCAAAGAGCTGTCACTATCAGTGAAGCAAGCCATCATTAGGCTGAAAAAACAAACCCATCAGAGAGATAGCTAAAACATTAGGTGTGGCCAAATCAACTGTTTGGAACATCCTAAAAAAAAAAGAACGCACCGGTGAGCTCAGCAACACTAAAAGACCCGGAAGACCACAGAAAACAACTGTGGTGGATGACCGAAGAATTCTTTCCCTGGTGAAGAAAACACCCTTCACAACAGTTGGCCAGATCAAGAACACTCTCCAGGAGGTAGGTGTATGTGTGTAAAAGTCAACAATCAAGAGAAGACTTCACCAGAGTGAATACAGAGGGTTCACCACAAGATGTAAACCATTGGTGAGCCTCAAAAACAGGAAGACCAGATTAGAGTTTGCCAAACAAAATCTAAAAAAGCCTTCACAGTTCTGAAACAACATCCTATGGACATATGAGAGCAAGATCAACTTGTACCAGAGTGATGGGAAGAGAAGAGTATGGAGAAGGAAAGGAACTGCTCATGATCCAAAGCATACCACCTCATTGGTGAAGCATGGTAGTGGTAGTGTCATGGCGTGGGCATGTATGGCTGCCAATGGAACTGGTTCTCTTGCATTTATTGATGATGTGACTGCTGACAAAAGCAGCAGGATGAATTCTGAAGTTTTTCAGGCAATATTATCTGCTCATATTCAGCAAAATGCTTCAGAACTCATTGGACAGCGCTTCACAGTGCAGATGGACAATGACTCGAAGCATACTTCGAAAGCAACCAAAGAGTTTTTTAAGGGAAAGAAGTGGAATGTTATGCAATGGCCAAGTCAATCACCTGACCTGAATCCGATTGAGCATGCATTTCACTTGCTGAAGACAAAACTGAAGGAAAAATGCCCCAAGAACAAGCAGGAACTGAGGACAGTTGCAGTAGAGGTCTGGCAGAGCATCACCAGGGATGAAACCCAGCGTCTGGGGATGTCTATGCGTTCCAGACTTCAGGCTGTAATTGACTGCAAAGGATTTGCAAGCAAGTATTAAAAAGTGAAAGTTTGATGGATGATTGTTAATCTGTCCCATTACTTTTGGTCCCTTAAAAAGTGGGAGGCACATATACAAACTGTTGTAATTCCTACACCGTTCACCTGATTTGGATGTAAATACCCTCAAATTAAAGCTGAAAGTCTGCCGTTAAAGCACATCTTGTTCGTTTCATTTCAAATCCATTGTGGTGGTGTATAGAGCCAAAAAGATTAGAATTGTGTCGATGTCCCAATATTTATGGACCTGACTGTAAGCTATAACATGTTAATGTCATTGCAAAAGTAATTTTAAATGTTTTAAAATATTCAGCTTTCATCAAAATAGTAGTTGGTGACGCTGCCATGAGGGGCCTTGTTCACACAAATTTTTTTGTATGGGGTGACAACTGGCTCTCAGTTTTGCTCCCGCATTGTCTAGGAAACTGATCCAGAACAGTCATGTGCAACTAATGGAGAGAGTGTATTTAGACAGGAAGCGGCTTAAAGAGATTGGAGGGGATTACCAGCTTTGAGATTGGAAAAGGTGAAAATGAAAAAAAAATAACAAGGGAATTGTTTATGACACTCAGTGCTTTAACAAACTAAATGTTATCTTGTTTAGTTTAGGTTTTTTTTGGACTCAAGTAACAAAGCAAGCCGACTGCTTTTATTTTAGTTGCAGTAACTGCTGAATTCCTGTAGGTGGTGCTGTGATTTGAAACTATATGCCCCAAGGAAGGTAAGTATAAAATGTACTAAGGACATAGGAAGAAAATGATCAGTGGGATAATCACTGTGGTGTTTATATCCTGTACAGACAGCAGAGCTGTGGGAGGGACCCAGCACCTACTACATGCTGCCTGTGTCCTGACACCTGCAGAGAACTTCAGGAGGGGGCGGAGACAAGACCAAGTACCCTGTACAAAAAGAGAGAGCAGCAGTGACCAGTCTTTATAACAGGAAGCTCTAGTACAGTGGCAAGTGGAGTAAATTAGACTTCAAAATATCTTAAACAAGCACTTCTAAGACCATGGCTCCCTACCTGTTGGGCCCTGGAAGTTCAGACTGCTTTTGTCAGCCTCCGCGTGATGGTAGGTGATGTGAGGCACAGACAGGGCATTTTCTGGGGATGACACTTGGGGACCCGAGGTCATCGGAGTCAGGCTTAGAGGTGCCAGGGTGGGGCTGGTGGGGGTGACAAGGGCCTCGTGCAGAGATTTGGTCTTCTTCCTACTTCTTCTGTTCTGGGGGAAGAGCAAGGAATTTCATTCACCAAACAGTACAGATGAAGCTGCATTTCTGCTTATTTAAGGTCATATTTACATAGATTTAGGTCCCTCCCCTACATGAAAGTTGTTGCCAATTCTTGCTAAAGAAGTGTGAGCATGGCACTGTGGGAAGATGATGGGGGCATGCCTGGCTAAAAACTAATATACGATATCAAATATTTCCCCAGATAGGAGAACCCCTGGTGTTGACACCATCCTTAATATTTCACTTCAGCTTTGTCTAGAATGGAGACGAAATCAAACTCCTGGTGGCCTTTTTTTCTTTTCTGGGCTCTGTTAGAAAGATTTCCTGTCACCTAATGCTCTGGGACAACCTTTTTACCAGACAGGAAGAGGAAAAAATCTCTCCAATGAAGCCTTCGATGACAGTAAAACCTGATAGGAGTTCTAATTTTTTTCCACTCAAAAAAACTAAAATAAAAAAACTAAAAATTGGTTATAGATATACTTTAAACTGTAGACTTCCAAAAGTCATTGCCTTATTTACTTGCGTTATCAGTGATTTTAACCTCTCCCTGGGCATTTAGAGGGGGATCCCACACTCCCTAATGGACTTTACAACTATTCCATGTCATGGAGGCAGAAGTGGAAAAAACTCAGCACTACTGAGTAGATCGGTATCTATATAAGGAGCAACTCTAGTGATGGTGATTGAAGACTATCTGACTGGGCTTGCTGGAATCCCCGGACCTGTCTCCGTGCAATAGGACTGCCTGCTGTCGGCGCTGCCTTGTTACTCTGATCTGGAGGGGTCAGGTAGATCTTCCAGGTGGCTGTAGAATTGTATGACTTCTCTGCAGCATAGCATCTCCAAAGGGTCTGCACAAGACATAATCACACATGTATCAGAGTAATTACATTCAAGGAAAATTTTTATGCCATGTCACAAACATTTAAAGAAAACCAATCAATTTCACAAGAAAAAAATATTTATTACATACAATTACAATGCAATCCCTTTCATACTTTAATGTGAACCTGCTCAGCATTTTGAAACTTTGACATTTAAAATACCCTACAAGAAGAAGGCACCACCAAACCATTCTGTGTGCCCCTGTTATAATGGGTGCACTCTGTCACCCTCCTAATCTCCATCCATACACCACCTGCCTACTGTGTTTGGCCTTGTTGGTCACTTAGGTGCTCTGACTGGATAGCCGGATTATACTGTACTCACTCTTTTTCTCTCTCTCTCGTTTATCATTTTCCATCCCTATCCATCCCTCTCTCACTTCCAACTCCCCTTTCTTTCATCCTATTTTAATCTGTGTATCATGCACTCCAGCTTTCTTATACCGTTGTATCTTCTCCCATCTAGTTTCCTTCTACCTCTGTCTTTCCATTGTTCTGTCTTACCTTCTCTCTACTGCCCTTTCTCTGCTGGTCTCTTGTCCTCTCACAATCACTTTCTCCCTCTTGTCTACTCTCTCTCGTCTTTTCTCTGTTGCCCTCTCCATATTGTCTTCTCTCTCTCTTACTCTTTATATAGCTCTCTCCCTCATGTATTCTTTCTCTTGTCTTTTCTCTGTCGCTCTATCTGTCTTCAATCACTCTCTTCCACTTGTCTTCTCTCTTTTTTTTCTCTCATCTGCTCTCTACTGCTCTCTATCACTTGCTTGTACATTACTTTTTCTCTCGTCCTTGTATTTACTCTTCTCATCATCTATAGCCCTCTCTTCTCTTTGTTTGACCACTCTACTCTGCCTTCACTTTTTCTCTCCTTTCTTCTCTCTATGGCTTTTTCTGTCTCACATGTTTTTCTCTCTTCCTCTTGTTTTCTCGCTATAACTCCCTCCCTCTGGCCTTCTCTGTATCATTCCCTCCCTCTTGTCTTCTTTCTCATTCCTATCTTCTATCTATTGCTCTCAGGGCCGTCTTTAATATTGATTGGACCCTGGGCAAAACTTTTCTTGGGCCCCCCCCCCCATGCAGTTTTGCTCTCCACCTGTTCTGAGACATACAATAAATAGCAGCTAGACTCAAAATCAGTTTACTGAATCAGATCAGGTAGCTATTGCGATTGGTTGGCAGAGGTTACAGTGTATCATTAGCGCTCATTGACTGGTTGCTAGAGGTTACAGCACACATTACGGCTCACTGATTAATTGCTAGAGGTTACAGCACATGATTTCTGCTTGTTGATTGGTTGCTAGAGATTACTGTGGATATGACCTCAGGGGGGCATGATATACATATCAATGCCGCTGACCACCGCTATTTACATATGAATGCCACCGCTATTTACATATGAATGTCACCGCTATTTACATATGAATGCTGGTAATTTTCATGTAAACACAGTCTGCAGGTGAGTCATCTGTACACAACAATAGGGCAGAGCTGGGCAGCATTAGTAGCAGCACTTCACACTGAGATATTGGGACACAGCACTGGACTAAAACCTCAAGGGACGAGGGAGGTTAAATTAGTATAGTTGGCAAGTATGAGGCAGCTGCTTTGGGCCCCACAACAATGACAGGGCCCAGGGCAGCTGCCTCTTTTGCCCTGCCTTAAAAACGGCCCTGATTGCTCTCTCTCCCTCTTGTCTTTTCTCTTTTTCTTTCATGTCTTCTCTCTTATCCATCTTCCTCTCCTATTGCTCGCTATGGCTTTTCTTCTTTATGGCACTCTCTTTCCTATCCTCCTTTCTTTTGTCCTATCTCTCTCTTTTTTCTTTTTTGCTGCCTCTCTTGTTTTCCCTCTTTCTCTCTAAGTCCCTCTCTTTTTTTTCTTCTTTCTGTCACTCACCTCTGCCTTCTCTTTCCACTGTCTCCTCTCTATAGCTCTGTCTGTATTGTCTTCTTTATCTTTCTAAGTCTTGTCTCGTCTCTCTATTGCTCTCTTGTCTTCTCTTTTTCTTGTTCTCTATCTAGTTCCCTTATTCATGTTGTCTCCTTTTTCTCATTTATTCTCTCTCGCTCTCATGTCATCTCTCTATTGCTCTTTCTCTCTTGTCTTCTGTCTTTTTCACATGTTCTCTCTCTCTCGCCTCCTCCCTTTCTCATTTCTAGACATGTGCATTGCGTTTCGTTCCGAATCGAAATTTGGACGAATTTTTCATTATTCGGAAGCATCCGAATTTCCGAATTACAAAAGTGATGAATTTAAACGAATCCAAAAAAAAGCGAACGAATTTGAATCAAATTTGAAAACATATTTGAATTTGAAAACATATTCGAATTGAAGTCGAAAACATATTGAATCGAATTCGAAAACATAATCGAATTCGAAAACAAATTTGAATAGAATTTGAAAACAATAGAAATTGATTTTCTAAAAAATACAATAAAATAGAATATAAAATCATAAAGCAATGGAATACATATATATAATATTTTTTTTAATTCTGTTTTATTGTTTTTCTATGCTTTTCTTTTCCTTTCTTTTTTATTATTTTCTATTCTTTAATAGTCTTTTCTATTCAAATTCATTCTATACGAAATTTGAAATTGGAACATGGCTTCTGAAGATCGAATTTTGTATAGAATGAATTTGAATTTGAATAGAAAAGATTAGAATAGAAAAGAAAATAATAGAAAAGAATAAAGTAGAAAAACATATATTAACGTATTTTATTCTATTCTGTTCTATTGTTTTTCTATTCTATTCTTTTTTATTATTTTCTATTCTAATCTTTTCTATTCAAATTCAAAATCATTCTATACGAAATTTGAATTTCGGAAAATGAGATTATATATATATATATATATATATATATATATATATATATATATATACCGTATTTATCGCTTATAACACACACTTTTTTCCCCCTAAAATCAGGGGAAAATCGCAGGTGCGTGTTATACGCCGATCCCCTGCGATCCCCCGCTGACTGAG